>NC_087210.1:69643763-69666263 GCF_015104395.2 Macrobrachium nipponense
TGAATGCGCGGCAATGAATGTTTTTAGATCAGTTTTTCCCAATTCAATTCAAAAAGGTTGTCTATTTCATTTTTCACAATGTATATTTCGGTCTATTCAAAGGAATGGCCTACAACAGTTGCATGAGAGCGATGCAGATTTTGCATTAAAAATGCGCATGATTACTTCAATTGCATTCGTGCCTATCGTAGATGTAGTTGGCACATTTGAATTCCTAATTGATGATAATGATTATCCTGAAAATGAACAGCTTGTTTAAGATGACGTGGAGGATAACTGGATTGGACCCCCGAACCGTCGCTCAGGACGTCGACCTCCTCGATTTGATCATATTTTATGGAATTGCTTCGACGTTGCCAGGCAAGGTGCTTTTAAAAAAAAAAACAATTGTTGTGAAGGTTGGCATCGTTCTTTCAGCGAATTGGTTGACGCATCACATTCTACTATTTTGAAGTTTCTAGGTATTTTGAAAAAAAAGAGCAATCAAGAAATGAAGCTTTAATGGAACAGTATGTCGCTGGTACAGACATTCCTCGCCGTAAAAAAAAATATAAGGATAGCGCCGTTAGAATCCAACGCATCGTTAATGATTATGAAAATCGAGAATTGCTCGACTATCTTAGGGGTATTGCCCATAATTTGTCATTTTGAATATTGATGGTAATAGTTAAATTCTTTTTTCTTTTTTAATAAAAATAAATGTGTGTGTGTGTGATTTTAGTTTATCTTTGTTTTTTTAAACAATGTTTTTTATTACCATGTATTAATATGTATTAGTATTCGATAAAAAATTATTTTATTCCCCCTTTTTAATCTTATGATACATATAGTTATGTGATGAAATTACCGTGAGATGTAATGCATTGCAATGTAATTACTTTGCACTGAAATTCTCTAATATGTATTTGCTATGCGATGAAATTGCTGCTACGAAATTACTGCAACGAAATTACAGTACTCGGCTACCTCGCTTTTTCATTTTTTCCTTCGTGGCAAAAAAACCCTTACCCTATATATATATATATATATATATATATATATATATTACTATATTATAGTATTATATATATATATATATAATATATATATATATATATATATATATATATATATATATATATATATAATATATATATATATATTATTATAACCCATAAAGCCATCAGATATAAAGGCATGAACAAACCATTCCAAGCAGACTTTCTGGTTTTTGCTGATATCGAGTGACAACCACTGCATTGATAGAGTCATTTCATGCTAACCCAAAACTCTATCAAGTAGCATCTATGTGATGGCAAGATCTGGTTTAATAACCCAACTGTATTTGATATGCATAGTACGATACTACCGATGTTATGTAAGAATGAATACGAAAAAGATTCTAATTCAATAAATAATAATAATAAAAATAATAATAATAATAATAATAATAATAATAATAATAATAATAATATACACACATTGATGTCGCAATACCATGGGACACCAGAGTTGAAGAGAAAGAGATGGAAAGAATGGATATAAGTATTAAGACCTGAAAATAGAAATAAGAAGGATATGGGATATGCCAGTAAAAATTGTACCCATAATCATAGGAGCACTAGGCACGATACCAAGATCCCTGAAAAAGAATCTAGAAAAACTAGAGGCTGAAGTAGCTCCAGGACTCATGCAAAAGAGTGTGATCCTAGAAACGGCGCACATAGAAAGAAAAGTGATGGACTTCTAAGGAGGCAGGATGCAACCCGGAACCCCACACTATAAATACCACCAAGTCGAATTGGAGGACTGTGATAAAGCAAAAAAAAAATAAACAATAATAATAATAATAATAATAATGACAATCAATAGCCACAGTAATGTTAAAATATATTATTGTACAATGGTAAAAAATACAAGGAGAGACTTTCGGATACTGCTCCCTATCCCTCTTCAGTCCTACTGACGGTCAAACAATGGAGGGAGCGTTACAACAGTGAAAAAAAAAATATAACAAGTGGTTCAAGGCGAATGGATCTAAGTGTTGGTCAGGTAATCCCCGTTCGGTTGTTTCTGTTGGCGAGACGGCTGGAACGGCGAAGTGGTCGTTCAGGTGATTCCAGCTGAGCAGACACTCCATCGGTGCCATGACTTGAAGCTGTAGTAACCTCAGTCATCTGGGATAAAAGAGAGGTGGGAGCAACATCAGGGGTCTCACAATCACCAGACATATGAGTCCTAAAATCGTTGACAAAGTGGTCAATTATTAAAGAATTGGTAAAACTATCTTCATCAGTGAAGGTTTTGTTCCCTTCAAAAGCACACCCCTTTCTAATAGCAGCTCCTTCCACTAGGCGACGAACAACAACATCCCCACTATTAAAAATGACAGAGGCACCATTCCAATTGAAACGAATGAATGTGAAACAAGGGCATTATTCATTGCATGGAGTTCATAGGCCCTACGATGTTCAGAAAGTCTTACATCCAAACCCCGCCCACTTTTTCCAAAGTATTTCTGAGGGCAATTGGCACAGGGAATTTGATAAACACCGGGTGTTTTCCTAATACCATTGTTGTTATTATTGCACACTAACCGATTTCTAATAGTATTTTTAAAATTGAAAGCAATTTGAATTTCTTTTTGCTTACTATTTGCAAGATAGCAGGTATTTTCCAGTTTTCGGATTGTAAGCTATGGATAATAAATACTTCTTATTTTTGACCACATTAGGATTACCTGCTGCACTCATACCGTAATATATTCGTTTTGCTTTAGAGACAGCTCTTTCTATAATGTGAGTGGGATACTTCAGACCCTTAAAAACATTGAAGATATGCTGAAGCTCAAGTTCTAAAAGTTCGATATCACAAATACGAAGGGCTGTAAGACAAAAGTTGACAATAATATTCGCTTTTACCCTCAACGAATGAAAGGAATAGAAATTAATGTACCCCTCAGCATTAGTACTTTTACGAAACACCGAAAATTTAAACCTGTTACTTACGTTATCTCTAATAACCAAAACATCCAAAAATGCAAGCTTATTATCTTCCTCCAGTTCAACAGTGAATTTAATTGAGGGTACAATGCTATTGGCACGGTCAACTAGCTGTTGTAGCCGTGCGTCGTCTCCTTTGAAAAGAATAAAAATATCATCAACAAATCTGACCCAGACCAGTGGCTTAATGTGTGGATCACAATGTGTGGATCACAATCAACGAACTCCATGCACAGATTGGATAAGATGGGGGATAATTTTGAACCCATAGACACACCAAACAGCTGCTTATAACAAATATTGTTAAAGTAAAAATGATTAGTAGATACGCACAATCTAACTAATGCCAAAAAAGGTTCTAATGGAATGGGGATGTGTAACTGTTCTTCTAAAAACTTTGCTCTATGGTTATCTAAATCATATTCCAAAGGAACATTCGTGAATAAAGCTGTGACGTCTAAACTAACCATTCTGCATTCAGTGTCAACATTGTTCCTTATTCTATCAATAAAATCGTAGGAATGGATCAAATGTGAGTCTGAAATTTTTCCGACAAAACCACCTAAAATCAAAGCTAGCCATTCTGCCAAATTGTCTTGAGGGGAATTGCAAGTCGCCACAATGGGTCTTACTGGACACCCAGGTTTGTGTACTTTTGGAATCCCGTAGAAATACGGGAATGATGGGTTTTTAGATGAAATTTTAAACAAGACAGTAACCCTTTGCTGCGGATCAGGAATAGATTTAATTAAGCCACTGGTCTGGGTCAGATTTGTTGATGATATTTTTATTCTTTTCAAAGGAGACGACGCAAGGCTACAACAGCTAGTTGACCGTGCCAATAGCATTGTACCCTCAATATTATAGCCTCGTTACGGAGGTTCCTTAGTTCAATAATAATAATAATAATAATAATATTGATGTCGTAATACTATGGACATCAGAGTTGAAGAGAAAGAAAGGGAAAAAATGGATAAGTATCAAGACATGAAAATAGAAATAAGAACGATATGGGATATGCCAGTGGAAATTGTAGCCATAATCATAGGAACACTACGCACGTGATGGACTCCTAAGGAGGCAGGATGCAACCCGGAACCCCACACTATAAATACCACCCAGTCGAATTGGAGGACTGACTGTGATAGACCACACACACACACACACACACACACACACACACACACACACACACAAATAATAATAATAATAATAATAATAATAATAATAATAGTAATATAATAATAATAATAATAATAATAATAATAATAATAATAATAATAATAATAATAATAATAATGGAAAAGTAAATCCCCAATAGTATGTCTGTTTGATTTTGTTATTTAAAATACAAAGCCGAAAGCTTTGTAATTATAGTCAGATTGACAAGGAGGACCGTGCAGGTCATCGAAAGCTTTCTGCTTTGTATTTTAAACAACAAAAACAAACAGACATATTAGTGTGGATTTACTTTTCCATTCTATTGACTCATGTGATTATGAGTTTTCTTTGAATAATAATAATAATAATAATAATAATAATAATAATAATAATAATAATAATAATAATAATAATAATAATAATAATAATAATAATAATAATAATAATCTTATGATGATGCCCACAATTACTTCAAATAACTATATTAAGTAATGACAAATTCTTCAAATAACCATATTTAGTAATGATGCATAAAACTCTACGGAATATTCTGGCAGCTTTTCAATGGATTTTCCCGCCACAAAAAGGATTGTATAAATCTTAAACCAAGAGGAATATACTGCAATTATAACAATCGTGTCTTTCAGACGTTAACCCATCTCTGGATGATAGTTTATGCTTTTTAAATTAACGAAATGTTACAGTTACCTCCAATAGTGTTACTGTTTACGGGTACGAGGAAATTGGAGAACCAGGTATATTACACCTAAATGGTAAACTTTTCACCGTAAGTTATACGGGAGAATATTATTTGATGATGAACTTTTGAAAATTCAACAAGAATAAAAGAAGAAAAAAAAGGGGGTTGTGGGTGGTGGGCAAGGCCTTTTTAAAGCGTTCGACAAGGCATACTCATTTTGGGATCAGTTACTAGGGTCATTCACGTGCCCCTACCTGTTCAATAGTACCTAGATCTCTGAACTAAAATGTGGAAAATTGAAACGATTTCTTAACAGATTCATAAAATTGCACCAAATGGAAAGATAAAAATAAAAAATTTTAAAAATTACAAAATTTAATACTGTCTAAATATAACTAAGAATCGGCCAGATTACTCACCATAATTACTGTAGAGTACATACTTTATACTGAATTTAGTACGAAAAATTAAAATCGTAATTTTCAGTTCTCAAAATAAGCTAGACAATAAACTCTATGGAATTCTGTACCCGTATTTTATCCTAATCTAATTTCAAACTCTCATTAAAACTGCTATAAATCTGAAATCACTCTGAAGATCTCAAACTAGCTTTTCACAACTGGAAAAATGACCACAAAACAGTTCGTACCTTATCGGAATTTCCACGTGTTAACAAATTCCCAAACTTTATTAACCTACAGTTTCATTGTCGAAAAACCCAGTTTCATCAACTGATTTTCTACAAACCTGTTGATTAAGTTGAGAGCACAAATAACGTAATTTAAATATCATAATGTATTGCCAACGAGTCTTACAGTCAAAAGGATGCCGGTAGACAGTTTTTTCTTCATTTTAGCTTATAAATTAGATCTGTGACTTTAATAAGCAATCTCATATCACTGTCAGTTCCACGCGATTTACATCTGCAGACAAAGAAGATGGGAAGAAATATTTTCTCCAAAACCTGGAAGCTTCATCATGGGGAATATAGATTAGAATAATAACACTAACCATCTGACAACCTAGGCATCACAAAACCAAAAATTTTACCATTAGTCCAGGCATCAAGTACAAATAAATCGTTCTGGAAGGTTTACATCAACATCATGAAGTTTTCCAAAGTTGTATATGATGTAAAACATTAACTACTGAATACACAGCTTTTATATATATATATATATATATATATATATATATATATATTATATGTATGTATGTATGTATGTATGTATGTATGTATGTATGTATGTATGTATACATATATTAAAAATATTCCGAAATACTCACATTACCGGCGAAAGTGCGTCTGGGCATCTAATCTGGAAAGAAATGGCACAGAATAATTCAGTGGTTCTTAATCTTTGTTCAGTGATGGCACCCTGACTAATGTAATCATCACCGTAGCAACCCTTCTTCATCATCCCACCATATCGCATGAATGCATAATATATATATATATATATATATATATATATATTATATATATATATATATATATTATTGCAGACACGCTGATGATTATATGAAGACTTCTGTAAACAAACTTTCTTTTTTCTTTTTACAAATGTTCATCGAGATGATCTAGCCAAAACAAAATCATGACAATCTCCGAACAGTAAGACCATGGCCTAACATTCATTTATTACCAATTTACTCAAGGGGAAAGAGGAAGATGTACAAAGGTGCATATCAGCTGTTATGATCCCCTGTGTGGTAAGGTTCACATTTGCATCTACGATCCTCCTTTGGAATATTGTAACAAACTACGTGTACTTAGTTAGGATTCCCCTTTTATGTATTGAAAAAAAAAAGACTACTTTCTTTGCTCACGATCCGCCTTCAAAATATTATATTTCTTGCTAGGATCTCCCCTTAAGGCGCTGTTCCAAGAACATTCCTTGCACGGATACCCTGTTAAGATGTCTGATGTGCCCCTTTAGCTAATTGAACAATGAATTTCACACAGCAGGCAGCGAAGAAGATAGGACTGGGACACTACAGGGAAAATATTTTTTGAAAAGCAAGAGCTCCTTGGATAGTGACAACACATTGAAGTCAAAGCTCTAAGTTAGGTTAGATTAAGGAAAAGATAGATCCTGATAATGCGATCTAGCTTTCTTTTGTCTAATACTTCATTATTATGCGTCTGCGTTCTCTTTGGCATGTACACCAATGCCACTAGAATAAATGAAAAACTGATGACTGCAAACAATTCAAAATAAAGCCCTGATAAAGGAAATTAAATAAAAGTATAAAAAAAAATATTGAAAAATACCAACCATTTTATTTACAATAGCAAAATGTATGACGCTGCTTTTAAATATTTTGCTCTCTTGAGGATGGAATATGCACATGCAATAAAAAAAAATAAGCACCAAGCACCATCAGTCACTAAAATAATGAGCACTAAGTTAGGTGTACACACACACACACACACACCACACACACACATATATATATATATATATAATAATAATATATATATTATATACATATATAATATATATTATATATATCTATATATATTCACAACAACATTTTGCTAGCTCTAGTATAACCCACCCGCTGACATAGGTAGGAACGTGACTGCTTCGTCATTTAACAAGAAATAAAAACAAAATAAGAGTTAAGAGAAAAGTTCCGCACGAATCCAAAAGCATAAAGCCCGTGTGATTAAGGGTTATTATTTTAAAGCGAGTAAAAAATAAAATATGAATTCCAACCACGCAAGTTAAATCATTTCACCCGAAGGACCACGCACCTAAAGCCATAAAAACGAATATATGACCGGCGCGATCCGCTGCATAACGAAACAGATAAATTTCGCGTGACTGTCCACAGTGAATGCCTCCCTGGATTCCCCTGAAAAGTCTCCCACTTTATTCGCTGAACTTGTCTATCGCCTGTAATCCTTGCGTGCTTGTTTCCTGGGCTCGCATCTCCATATTCCCCCCTTTTTTAAATCGCTAACTTCCTTTCTTCCTAATCCGACCATTTATCCGGACTCTATTCACCTGTTATCCTTCCCTCTGGGTCCGTTTTTATCACTCCCCTTCCCTTTAATCTGCTTTATCCCTGGGGTCGCTTCTCCCAAGCGCATTCATATCCCGCCTCCATGGAAGCGAAGCTGCGTTTGCAGTGTTACCAAAATAGCTATGAGGAATAAATTGGCGGGAAAAATAAATAGAAGGAATAAATTTGGCGGGAAAGTTGCCCGCGAAACCACCTATCTGGGGACTTTGCCCCCGAGGGACGAAAGAAAAGACAATTAGGGCAATAAATCATGTCATGGTAACATAGTCCAAATTAATTAAAAGTAAATACAAACCAAATATTATATTGCACTAGCTTTTAAAAATAAAATCAAATAGTTTCCATTCGCATATAAAACACCACACCCAAATGAATGCCTTTAATGTGAACGCTCTCTCTCTCTCTCTCTCTCTCTCTCTCTCTCAATGTTTTAAATCTCACAACTAGCTTTAACTATTCATAAGTACCACGTACCAGGTGTTGCCTGGTGTCCGGTATCTCAAATCTGTAATGCTAATCTTACATTTCGCACTCAAATATCTCTAGCTGAAAAAAGAAAACAAATGCACATGAGAAGCATTTACATATGCAAATCCCGCAAAACGAATATTCTGCACCAAATAATACCCGCGAACACAACGACCGCATTCCATAATATAAAATCCAGCTTTTAATGAATTACTTTGAAATTTCAGCTGCTGTCTCGTCTTCATGTTTACTCTGTTCCGACATAGTTGGCCTTCCCACATTTACCGTGGAAGTCGCTGAATCAGAAGTCGGTCGCTTTGACCAGTGATGCCTACCTTGAGAATGTGGAACTCTACCTTCCAATTTTCCTCAATTACTGAGCCTGCCTCCACTTAAGAGGCTTAGTTGTCAACAACCCACAAAGGCAGAGTCTGAGTCTGACTTTGGTAGATGTGGACCCTCTCGGTATACTCTCTACAAAAACATTTGACACAAATATTATTATTATTCTTTATGCGCAGATACCCTTATGAAACAAACCAAGTAGCAATTTTTAAAGCTTTTATTAGAAGTAGCAATTTTCAAAGTTTTTATTTGGAGTAGCAATTTTTAGTTTTTATTTGGAGTAGCAATTTTGTCAATAATAAAAACCTGAAAGGAACCGGAAGGCCATTTAAACTACGAAGAATTTTCTGTCTTTCACCTGGTGAGTGTACCCAAAAGACAACTGAACCATGAGATCCTTATTAATGCAATCGCCCCCCCCCCCCCCACAATCTCTCTCTCTCTCTCTCTCTCTCTCTCTCTCTCTCTCTCTCTCTCTCCATTTGGCCCATTAATTTCATCACCACCATCTTATGACTTCCCAAGCGTTTCCAAATACCAACCCTCCACCCAAAAGAAAAATAATAAACAAATAACACGAACGCACGACTTTATCTCCGTAAATAACGAATTGAATCTGTCGCTTCTGCTCCAGATTCGTCTCCCTGAGTGACTTGACAGCAGATATCGCCGGAAGAACGTCATCGGTGAAAAGGCCTCCATAAAAATCATCGACCGGGGCTGCACTGGGATGGGTAAGCAGCGACATTCGTATATTTACATAAGCGTGTACGTATATACACGCCTCTACAGTAATTATCTATTGCCTCTATATTAATGTTATTACCTACATATACACATGCATACATGCTACATAAAGATACATATATACTATATATATATATATATATATATATATATATATAATATATATAATTTCTCTCTCTCTCTCTCTCTCTCCTCTCTCTCTCGCTCTCTCTCTATCTATATATATATATATATATATATATATATATATATATATATATATATAATGGGTGCCACAAACCTGGTATAGCACAGGGCCTAAATTTGCAAGGTCCTTGGCTCAACCCAGGACGGGCGACCACAAGTCTACCCAGCTGTGAATTGACACCGGCATCAACTGGATCAAAAGAAGGGCAAAAGCCGGCAACTCACTCCTAGGGGCTTACTAAGATCCGTAAGGCTCTAACCCTCCGGAGCCATATCCTCCAAAGGGGAAAAGACCTAAAACCATTCGCTGTTATTCTCTTGATTTTCCATGAATGGACCATATAGTTATTTTTATCATTTTTCATCCCCTCACACTCAAACTTACCCACAGATTACTCCAACTAACATGGATTCCTTCTATATCTCTGTACCTCCCAAGTAACCTAGACCAAACCACTTTTGTCCTTCCTTCATACACAAACACAACACACATACATCCACATATATCCTTTCCAAATCTGTACGTACACTTTACCATAGCATCCAGTTTTCTTTCCATAAACTGACTACCACTTTTCTTCTCCTCTACACCACATTCAAGCGCATTTCAATTTTTTTATGTTTTTTTTTATCCTTTTTTCCTTAATGCAGTGCTGGGTATGAAGCTACAAGCCCCTGCTCTTTGACATTTGGTGATTTTCTCACAACTTAATGCGACGAAATGTTATTTTTTCTTTATTCTTTAACTATCCCATGGGTTGAAAGCGTGGTAGGATACCATTTGCCATTTTGGGGGAGCATTCTCTCCCATCAAGGGACCTACAGCCTTTCAGATATACTGCATATATTATATATATATATATATATATATATATAATATATATAATTATATATATATATATATATATAACATACTTTATATATATATATATATATATATATAGAGAGAGAGAGAGAGAGAGAGAGAGAGAGAGAGAGAGAGAGAGAGAGAGAGAGAGAGAGAGCGTCTCCAAGCCCATTTAAATACATAAATTCACAACTGTAGTTAAATAGGGCAAAAGGAAAGTGTGATCAATGACATGCAACCATAACGACCTTGATTGTCGAGATCTGATGATGGCCCTCAGACCGACTGACATATAATTTCAATAAATAAAAGAGAGCCATTTGCCGTATAGATAAACTACAAAAATGATCACTGCATCCTTATTTTTCAGTTCCGACAAGGACACCCAATAACGACTGTGATTTACATGATTCAGCGAAGCCCTTCGTCATTACCGCACAATTGCATTAATGAATCAGGCTCTGAATGACGGCAGCTTCAATTAACGATACCGCAATGTATTATGCAGCCAGCGAGAGTCAACACTGATTTCATGGTATAAGCTGCAGTGATATACGAGAAAACGCTTTCCATCAAATGAGAGAAGTAAAGTTGTGATACATCACATACATCATAAAATAATTATGCAAAAAAAATGGTAGAAACCTTTCAGGTTAAACAATCATAAATAATATTTCAATGACTGTTGCAAAAACAGTAAAACGTTCCAATGAATATAGTGCTTTTTCCAGAGTGAATATTCATATTTTATTCCATATACTGTTTTTTAAAACTTCAAAAAACACTCAACTTCCATTAACTACTGAGATTGTGTCAACGGAAGTGCACAAAACAGCAGTAACCTCAAAGTTCAAATATCAAATATAAACTCCTGTAATCAATGACCTAATTTCCAGACAAGGCAGAAATAATGCCAGACTTGTAACTTTCGCTCATTATTGTTCTCGTTCTAAAACCAAGAAAAAAAAAATAAAACTTCAATTTGACCCAATTACTTGTAGTTGCAAAAAAATATAATAAATAAATAAATAAAAAGAGCAGAGCTCAACCACCTTAACGTAGTCACAAAAATATAATGTCTGTTTCATTACGTTTCATTTACTACACTTCAGTTTCATTATTCCTGTAATCAACTGCTGCCTAGTTTAGGGACAAGGCAAAAATAATGGAAGACTTGTAACTTTTGCTCATTATTGTTCTTGATCTAAAAAATAAATAAATAAATAAATTAAACAAATAAAACTTCAACTTGACCCAATTATTTGTAAGTGAAAGAAAAAATAATAGCAGAGCTCAATTATGTGGTCACAAGAGTATAAGGTCTGTTCCATTACCATTTTTATTTTATTTACTACACTTCATTTTCACTATTCCTCTCAATCATCTCATCTGCTCAAGCAATGGCTCTCTTCTAACCTACACAAGCAAGCAGAGTATCCTTGGAGGAAAGGTGGAGAGAGAAAAAAATATTATCCCTTGAATATTATCAATGGATCCTTTAAATAGAATGGTGTAAAATTTAAGCTCCCTGAGAGCAATTCTTAATCATTCAGATCTGATGAGATATTACTGTAGGTTCCCGCTGAAACAAAATACGATACAGTTTTAATTTAGTTCAATTCGACAGAGCGTGCTACAAACTAGAATGGGGCTACGTTAAACCTAAAAACAGCGATTACAGAACCTGTTACGATTAAAAAAGATAACCGAACCATTAACTTGACGGCAAAAGTATACACACACGCCCGTTCTCTATTCGAAGATAAAACCTTTTAGGTCCCTAATTAAATGCCCATCAACGTCTATCGAGTACACACCACATCTCACTGCCACGATACGGGCAATAAATAACAATGCCAGATATTGCGATGAATATCCCTTTCTGCGGAACGATGGCTGTCAACACCATCAGAAGTAACTCGTCTGACTCCCAGCCAGAACGTCTGGGAGATTCCACCATTTTGCGTCGACTTCTTTGATCTCATATTATCAGGACGTCCTCCAGCCAAATGATTGGATATCCTGGCTACGCGATTCCCTGCTTTAAGCAAACATGCAATCCGCCAGTGCATGCGGCTATTAATCTGCGTAGTTTTAAAGGGAATGCGTAGGTTGGCATACCATTGGATAGGTATATCTATGCAAGCCCCAAGGAGCAGGGCATGACTTACTCAAACCAATTCAGTGGGAATCCGTATTAGACTAACAGTGAAATATTTGCCTCATCATTCCAATTTACAGTCTGACTTTCCAAACTTCCATCTGGCATATCTAGCCTCTAATAGTCACTATTCGTCGCAAAGGATGCTACGTTTGTATATTATCCTATACTTTTATTTCCTAAAGATTTTCGCAAACCAAAGAGAAATAACTTGTTCAAGGAATCAAAGTCTCCTGAAGTATTTGCGTATCATAACTAAATGAGATTCCCAATCCGCAGTCTGGTGAATTAACTGAGAATCCTTTACACTGTACAATAAATGCCGCAGGTACTTTTGAGGTGTATTAATAATCTAAAAAAGTAAAAAAAAAACTTCGGCGTAATCGAGTTTTCTGTACAGCATATAATGCTTTCTGAAAATCTCAGCCACAAGCCAGAGGTGGCTTGTGTTGTTGGCACCTATATCGGCGCCAGACGCACGACCATGGCTAACTTTAAACTTAAATAAAATAAAGAAGTAAAAATTGCGCCAAAGAAATCGAGTTTTCTGTAGACCGTATATTGCTGTATAAAACCATCAGCTTTGACTGGTGGGTCTTCAGTCGTGACCAGATCCGATAGTGAGGGTGCGTCCAAAGCCTCTGCCAAGCGCTGCCAGATGCACAATCCATGGCTAACTTTAACCTTGGATAAAATACAAACTACTGTTCTAGCCCTCCCCAGCCTCTTAAAAAAAAAAAAAAAAAAAAAAAAAAAGATACTGAGGCTAGAGGGCTGCTGCAATTTAGTATGTTTGATGATTGGAGGGTGGATGATCAACATACCAATTTACGGCCCTCTCGCCTCAATTGAGTGCGGACGGACGATAAGACAAAGCCGGCACAATCATTTGCTTTTACAGACAACTAAAAACTACTGAGGTTATAGGGGCTGCAATTTGGTATGTTTGATGATTGGAGGGTGGATGATCAACATACCAATTTGCAGCTCTCTAGAGCCTCAGTCGTTTTTAAGATCTGAGGGCGAACAGACAAAGTGCAGACGGACAGACAAATAGCCATCTCAGTTTTCTTTTACAGAAAACTAAAATTCCCAGAGGGATATACTACATGAAAAGCTAGAGAAAACGTAACCCAAGACCCAAGAATTAAAACTATTGTATTCCAGGGAATATAATATCACATATTACTCGAATTTAGTGCTGAAATTCCCAATAATGTATTCCTTCAGTTTGATTATTTCCAACGAAATCATTTTCTGATTATCTTGCTTCCTAAGTTTAATCAAGTCATTTGCTGATCAATAAGGAAAGATGTAACAAATACAAAAATATTCTATGAAATACGCAACGATTTCTTACAGACAGTGTCCGAACCATTTCTTACCTCAAAGGCAATGACCGAGTATAACAAAGCGAATAAAAGGGTCGATGTTCTAGGAATTAATAAAAAGAACAAAAAATCATATTTTCTTTTGTTCGTGAAAAAATAAACAATGTTGAACAGAGGTGCTATAAATCCTTTGAAAAAAAAAGCTGATACGCCCTTCTTTTTGTTTTAGTCTAATGTTTGATGCAGAACATCAAAAGCAGTTCACCAATACCAAAGACTCATCTTGAAAAAAGGCTCATGCCAAAGAACACGGTACAAGCATGAGTGTCGTGAACAAGTAACATTACTTTACCATATCATGAAGATTCTAAAGGGCCGGGTTCATTATGGTCGATCTTTGATCTAAAGATCTCTTCTTAACGGACACAAACGAAGACCATATAGAATTACATTAAGACTATGTGGTTTCTATATCTTTTCCAGGTAAAAGGATCCAGAGGGTTATTGAGGGCACCACCATCATTTTGTAAGACGTTAACTAGTTCTATAAGAATAATTTATTACAAACCTCACAAAAAACTCTACGTTACACAAATAAATCATGTTTAAAGATTAATTATTAAGTCCATCAACATTTACCCAACTTGCGCACTACCCATACTGATATATAATGGCATACCTGGCTAATATGTTTGCCTCTCGAGATAACTTATTGTTTGTTGTGTTTTAACGTTGCATGGAACCAGTGGTTATTCAGCAACGGGACCAACGGCTTTATTTGACTTCCGAACCACGTCGAAAGTGACTTCTATCACCTGAAATACACATCTCTCACACCTAAGTGGAATGCCCGAGACTCGAACTCGCGGCCACCGATGTTGCAAGCCAAGACCATACCGATCACGGCACTGAGGCGCTGAGATAACGTATTGCCTTATTGTTTTCATATCGAGATAAAGTGAAAATTTTTAATATAAATTTCAAAACTGCGAAACACCTGATCTACTACCCCAAATACTGACACGTAGGAGAATTTGCATAAAACAACCATGCACAAAATCCGTGCAACTCTAACGTCAAACATTTACAAATATATCCATGATTCCATTCGGCACGTCATAGATTTGATTTTAGCAAGCGTTGTTCGCTGAATTTTTTTTAATATAAATTGAAAAACTACATTTTTCAAAAAATGGTAAACGCGTAAAAAAAGTAGTTTTTAAAATGAAGCTCTTAAACTAAAAACACTAAATTCATTAAGAAATGATTCGTGAGAAAATTGTTACAGCTTTGTTTTGAACTTTTACATTACCTTTCTCAAGCAGTGTTGTACAGATTGTTGCCTTTTAAAATTATATACTCCTTATAAAGTTAAGCATATTGTGATCCACATAAAAAAATAACAATGAAATATACAAAACTTTGAAGCAAATGCAACTGCAGCTAAAATAAGGCTGAGAAGGAAACCAAACGAAGAGCATACAGCTGACTGCAGTGGCAGATATTCCTCTTTTTCTTATTTACTGAGATTAAAATAAAAACTTATTCTGTAATGTCGAGATGTGTACGTTAATCACATTACTTCACAGGGATCAATTATCTACAATCCGGATGGTTCATTGTATCTAACGATTACCCAGGTAAACTCATTGTAACATTTTCTGTACCTTGGGCAAGTCATGCCGTTTGAATACTTTACTGACCTGCAATCTAAAGAACATAAATGAAAAATCATGGCTACACCTAACAGAAATGGAACACTGGCACCAGTACCAGATTAATTATTTATAATAACCAGCAGTTCTAATAAGAACTTTTACATCGCGAGCACCGCCTCCTGCCTGACTTACGACTACACGGTGGTGCTCACGAAATACACTGTGGCAATCAATAAAAGCCATCCTAGCTGAAATTGTGAATGAAAATGTCACATTTGTATCCGTAGATTTATTTATGGGGGCTCCTACAAGACATCCAAGAAGAGTACACTACAATAATCCTGACATAATGTGTACGAGAATGAATATGATACAACTAATTTTAGCGGTAGAAACCATCGTTTTTCTAATGAGTCAACTACCAAACGATCATGAAGCCTCTGCTAAAATACTGAAAAAAACAAGATAAAATTAAGAGAGAAATATGTGAAATTAGAAAAAAAAAGAATGCTAAATAAAAACTAATATCCTATATTTATACATCATACTCAAAGGGCTTCCATGGAGTACTGTAGCTCTTGTCTTCTTACTATCATTATATATATATATATATATATATATATATATATATATATATGTGTGTGTGTGTGTATGTATATATATATATACATATATATATATATATATACGTATATACATTTATAATGTGTGTGTGTTGGTGTGTTATATATTCACAGAAGAAAGAAGACCATGATGAAAATGATGAACCAATGGCGTAGCATCGGTGTTATGGAAAAATGGCTGAGTAAAACTGTCAGACCTTGTACTACGGAAGCGTTTCTAAAGGAGAGAGAGAGAGGAGAGAGAGAGAGAGAGAGAGAGAGAGAGAGAGAGAGAGAGAGGAATAAGCGAAACCATTTTTAATCGTTTATATCAAACTTCAGCGCATTTCAGGATATTTCCGCATAAAAATCGGCACCTGTCCAGCATTACATTTTCCCACGGCTTGCGATGAGCAACGAAAAGTCATTTTAAAGTGGCCATTCAAACACGCCCGCCCGTCTTATTAGGTCAAAGGTCGCTTGCGGAAAAGGTCAATGGAGTCACATGAACCGTTTCGGAAGAATTTTTTATAGAGTACTTCATCTCTTCGTACCCAGTGTGTTACGGCTCATATGCTAATTTGAGTTTGTCTTTTACATATTTCAGAAAAATGGACGCTTATATTAACCCTAAAGTTCTCGTTTTCAAACCTGTATATTTTTTAAATTATCTTTAATTAATGATAGCTTGTGAATCATGGACATGTTTTTATTCGTTATCACAGTTTTCAGTTTTCATAAGAGCGGATTATTCTTCAACATCTGCGCATGCGCGGGGAACGGCAGTGTCCCTCAAACTGCCATCTTTATCAAGAGAAAATACTGTAACGGGAAGTATATATATTATATATGACCTGCAGCGAACAAAAACGGAAATATTCTTTTATTGCTGAGGTTGACGAGACGAGGTGACATAACGCCCTTATAGCCTCCAGGGCCGGAAAAAGACAACAAAAAGTAGGGGGGCGAAAGAAAAAGAAAGGAGGTTTAGTCTCTAGGAGAGCGACAGACCTGCCTCTTGAAAGTTATTTGATTGTAGAGATCGGGGAGAAGGGTAAACAAAGGGAATTTTGAATCTTGGATTAATATCATAATTCCATTTTTTTAAAGCGTGAAAATTACGTCTCGTAAATACATCGTCATATCAAGACGATCAGGATCATTCCTGTTTTCGTGAAATGAATACGAAGTTATTCATTACGTTTTGGTGTGATATATACGGTATTATCGCGAGTACTTGGTTGTTTTTAACCTGATTCTCTTCTGCATCTGTGCAGTTTCTTTCATCCTATACTCTCGCGAAATTTACGTTGTCAGGAAGAGCAATGAAATAGAAATTTCTTTGCAGGATACTTCATGAATATTTTGATCAGGTGAAATCAATATCATTATCGACATACTATTACTCGTTACTTTTACCTTCTTCAAAACAAAACAATTCACAACAATAATTATAATACATTCTCCTCTATAACAAAAGAGAACTTTCAATAATAATAATAATAATAATAATAATAATAATAATAATAATAATAATAAAATACTTTATTAAAAGTAATGGCTACTTCAGCAGCGTTACACTTGTAGAGAGAGAAGAATCTCTACAAGTGTAACGTTGCTGAAGTAGCCATTACTTTTAATAAAGTATGCTTGAGAGAGGGTCTGCTTCCTAAGTACAATAATAATAATAATAATAATAATAATAATAATAATAATGTAATAATAATAATAATAAGAAAAACTCTTCCCAAAAGAAGTTGAACAGACACTCCTGAAGGGCTGAAATACGCACTGCGTGAACCCCGACCATAGAAGCAGGCGTTATCCCCTCCGCGTATTGGCTATAACCGTTGAGCCTTTCCACTTCAGCGATTAAAGATTTCTTTCAGTCCCCCAAGAGATTACACGAGCGAGGGGAGGAACGGAATCCTCGGGGCGCTGTTCTGAAGGATTTTCCCTGATATTTCTGAGGAGGTTCCGTAATCAAGGGCACTTAACGGTCTCGGGGAAAAGAGGAAACGATGAACTGTACATTGTTAGAGAGCAGAAACTGGATCGGGTTCTGTCTTTTTAATATCTTTTTTTTTTTAGTAGAATCTATTTTTTTCAGGCTTTCGTTTATACTTTTTTCTTGCGTCTTTTATCTTTCTAAGGGTTACATATTACTTTTGTGGAGTTAGCACCCACCATTTTTCGGTTCTCGCATTTCCACCAGCAAAACTCTGATTACAGAAAAATAACTAGATCTGCCTATTTTCTCTTCCTATCTTCCCATGGACAACTGGCTCTTTTCTATCCTCCAACCTGCAAGTCTTGGTCTATATGAAAAACATGGAAAAGACTTGATAACTGGAGAACAGGAAGCAATTCAAGATTTGTAACTTCATATAGATCTGAGCTATAAAATGCCTTAGTATACTGTAGATAAATAAATTCCCTATTTCTAGTAATTTTGCACAATATTCCGCTTATATACACGGATTCCACCTACAGCAAAATTGATTCTAAAACAACGAAAAATCTTCGAGAGGACCAAAGACCCTTATTAAAGAAAAAGGGCATTCTGAAAGTAAAAGAAAACAAGACTCCAAATAATAAAAACATAGAAGACACTCATTAGAAGAAAACAACTTCAGTGAAAAAATAGTTGCAATAAAAAAAGAAATGAGCAAACTTTCAGTGTAAAACCAACAGCTCCATTCAGATGAAGAAACTCCAAAAACAAAAAAGAATGAACGAGTTTCACTAGAAAAATAAATTAAAGCGCTTTATTGAAGTGAATGGGCCTCTTTAACTCGAGAAAAATACAAGAGACAGAAAAACGGAAGCTGCAAAGAAGGCTCACGAGGACGCTAAAAGTTGGATTTAAAAAATCACAATACAGTATACGTCAACTTCATTCGCTCAGGCTAAGTTCAATGAGAGAGAGAGAGAGAGAGAGAGAGAGAGAGAGAGAGAGAGAGAGAGAGAGAGAGAGAGGCGGTATTTTACATTATATTTCTCTATTTACGTATTTCTAGTCCTCAGTGCTAAAGGATAACTGTTTGGGCAGAAGGTTTTATTATAAATTCTATTGATTTCTAGTGCTGGTGAACATTAATACTTCCTGAACCTCCAGAATATTCAAATAATTCTGGGGAAAAGTTCGAGCATCATTTTATTTACATCGTATGTGATCTACGATATTTGAAATCTACTGCTTTTATTGTGCGAAAAAAGATACAAAGACGGGAAATATTAGTGCACCTTAAATTACTGTCCATTGACGCATAGCATATTAGATGTGCTATATTGGAAAAAGATAAAAAACACAAATAATTTACTGCTGACAAAAGCTCTCATCAAAGAAACCTATTTGAAACACTGTGTATACCACGCAATAAATATTGTTCGCGTCCACAGTTAACAAATCTTTGCTTTTCATGAATCACGGGAAAATACAATGGCTATTTCATACTAGATGTGATGGGAATTATCGGACCTTGCGTTCCAAATTTTATCTCATTCTTCACACATTACATTTTATCTGCTCAACTGAAAATATAAACAGACAGACGTGTGGAGAGAACATTCTAGGAGATTAGGTGACCCGATGCCACACTGCTTAACACCGGACATTTTTTTTTTCTTTTCTTTTTTTTTTTAACTGGAGAACAGTCCTTCTCAAAATGTTATGGATGCTGATGCTCCTATGAATCACGACGGGTCCAGTGTTATTCTAAAATAAAATGCTTCTTTAACAAATATTTTCTTTTTATTTCACGTAGCAATATCATAATATCAAAAAGAGTAGTGTTTTGCGCGCAATACTTTGGCCATCAACAAGTAAAGTCAAATTTTTGAGAGAGAGAGAGAGAGAGAGAGAGAGAGAGAGAGATCCCCCTAAAAAAAACGTGTAGTGACAAGCGACCAAAAACACCATTTAATACCCTGACGCCCCACATAATCGCTTTAAGGATCTAACAAACATTTACCTGAACGCATTTACTTCACGACCGACAAAAATGCTGTCGGGTTCCCGTAACGCCCAACTGTATGCGCATTTACATACAACAGTTCATTTACTCTTGATAATAAATACAAGTCTGCGCTATGGAGAGCCATGAAAGCCAGCGCATTTGTCAGTGTTGCACAGCGAGCGGAATTATATTAAAAAAGTTGCTATAGCGAGGTCCATCAGGTGTAAACACACAAAGACGGCAACCTCGTTTAAGCGATCACTGGCCGCATGCTCGGTTGTAAACAAATGCCCGACGCCCTTTGTTTTTACGTAATTGTTTGTTTTCATTATTTACTTCTTGGCACATGAAATGGGCGTCTTACACAAGACGAAGAGTGAGTGTCATCGTCTAAATTAGAATATTGTTTGCGCAAGAAATTTATGATTTCGCGAGCTGAAACTTTAGCAAGATTATAGTATCAAGAATTAATGACGATATAAAAAACTGGGATTAAGTGTCGCTAAACTTTGAGACAATTAGGACAAAGGATACTTAAAAGCCATTTAATAAGTGATAATATATATATATATATATATATATATATATATATATATCTATATATATATATATATATATAAAGTATAAAAGATCCATTAAAACACTCTGGTTTAAAGATAAGGACTATATTTCGATGGACTAACTCCCCCATTATCAAGGGTGGAAGTTAGTCAACCGAAATATAGTTCTTAGCTTTAAACCAGAATGTTTTAACGGGCCTTGTATACTTTAGACGTATGTTTTTTAACAGAAGAATTTTATTTACATAAACACACACACACACACACACACACATATATATATATCTATATATAATATATATATATATAGATATATATATATATATATATCTATATATACACATTTAATGTGCCTATGCGTGCGTGTGAACGTTCGCAAATTTCCATAAATACTAAAATGGAAAGAATAAAACCTGAATTGAGTCTTTTAGCGAGCAATATTGAATTCCCACGTATGCTGTTCTCCACTTACACAGTCATAACCGTCAAACATGATTGGCTGCACAACAATAAATGCAAACTTAAAAAGAATTTCATATTTCGCTCTGCACCTTTCGAGAGACCCCATCTGCTAAACAGAGGCAAGATGAAGGATTAAAGGAAGTGCGGTGTTCCTTTTGCTATAAATATACTGATACCTTATGAATGTTTCTCTTTCGAAAACTCGCGTGTACTTGTGGTTATCATGAATTTCCTGGTTTTAGGAATAATTTATTCTGATAAAGTGTGGAATTTCGTGATGTGATCATGTTTTGCATGAAAAATGTAAATCTGTGAAATAAAAGAAACTGTGTTCTTCCCAGATTTTACAAAAGTAGCTTATGGTGAAACCCTTGTCTTTCCTCATAAATTCTTTTTCAAAATAGAAATCAAACTTTTAAGATATATTTGTTCTAACGAAAACCCAAAAGTAGAATAAAATCGATGTCTTTCAGAGATGCTAAACATTTCATTAATACTATTGCTACTGGTTATTCAATCGAAAAGTATCAAACACTATATCACACACAAAAACACATGATAAAATATTATGATTGCAAAGAAAACAAAATACCTTTGAAAATTTAAGACCGGAATAAAGGTAAACATTAGCAGATCAAATACTCTTGATCAAATGTAAACAAAGGACAAAAATATTCCATTAATAATGTCTCACTTGAAATAAACCTTATACATCCTGCGAAAACTATCTACTTTCATGTGAAAATTGTGTATACTATTTCACATACCACACAAACCGCAGGGAATTTAGACATAATAAAAACAACAGGAAATACAAACTTGATAAAACGAAATGACTTGGAACAAAAAATCAGTGTCAACTAATCACTATTTTTATCCCCAACGAATGAACAAATTACATCGAACCTTAACTTCGTAAAGTTCTTCATACCTAAGCGTAAGGAAGTGTTAAGAAAGCATATACAAATACAGATTTCGTATCTAAATATGATGTTATAAAAAGAAGAAGAAGAAGAAGAAGAACTCAAATAACAAAATATCGTTCTAGTATGTAGGTCTCAGGAGAAATAGACACAAGGACCCAGTGCTTAGCAAAATAGTTGGAACGTTGTCAAGAGTCCCAGGCAATGGCAAAGATGCGTTTGTTTTGGACAATTTTGCGCAGTCCACGACGATCTCGGACGGGCCAACAGATTCTGCCAAATTCTAAGAATTGACAGGTGGTTAGTCTAGGTTTTTGGGAAAGTTACTAAGATAGCGATGTGTGCATATATATATATATATATATATATATATATA
>NC_087210.1:69668763-69774297 GCF_015104395.2 Macrobrachium nipponense
TTTAGCTATGACAGCATCAAGTCAATCACAAGGTCTACTAATAAACGTCGATTACGAAAACCATTCAAGCTAATCTAATTTCCCTTATGACCTGTGCACCCGGAATATGTAGCCAGGGATCTCTCTCTCTCTCTCTCTCTCTCTCTCTCTCTCTTCTCTCACAACTCACTCTCTCACCCCAACTTCCCCCATTGGAGGCCTCAGTCCAGCAAATAAGAATTTATGACCTTAAGAGTGGACCAAAAATGATTTCTTCCACGATAATCAAGTCTTAACTCAACGGACTTTGAAAAACGGCCAGTTTAAAGCTCTGCTCCAACTGCATCATATATAATTAAGACTCTCTCTCTCTCTCTCTCTCTCTCTCTCTCTCTCTCTCATCAAAATTTTCATACTGAATATTTAATACATATATGTAAATAAAATAAGAAATCACTCTCTCTCTCTCTCTCATCAAAATTTTCATACTGAATATTTTATACATATATGTAAATAAAATAATCTCTCTCTCTCTCTCTCTCATCAAAATTTTCATACTGAATATCTTATACATATAAGAAAATAAAATAAGAAATCTCTCTCTCTCTCTCATCATCATCAAATTTTCATACTGAATAATTTTATACATCTAGGTATATAAAATAAGAATTCTCTCTCTCTCTCTCTCTCTTACACACACACACACACTCTCTCTCTCATCAAAATTTTCATACTGAACATTTTATACATCTAGGTATATAAAATAGGAACTCTCTCTCTCTCTCTCTCTCTCTCTGATCAAAAGTTACATACTGAGCATTTTATACATATGTGAATAAAATAAGAAAGCTTAGTAGACAAGGCAAAATGCAAACAAGGACTTGATGGAGAAGTGATAAAAATTCTGAGAAATAAGTTGTCCTGGACGGACGTAAACGTAACTATAGCTGGTTCACTTAAGGTAAATTCTTAGGCAAGCCCTATGCCTACGCGACGTTTGTTTGGCAGCCGCTGATTGGCTGGGAGCTGCCTACTTCCCAGTACCAGCCAATCAGCTGCCGCCAAACAAACGTCTCGCAATCATAGGGCTCATCCAAGAATCTACCTTAAGTGAACCAGCTATAGTAGGCAAGTGATCAAAGAAATCACGGAAAAGAGATGCGAAACGTTTGCAAACAGACAAATAAAGCTGTAAAGAAGGCAATACAAAGTTGAAGGGTGGTAAGTCCTTAGAAGTAGACAGGATTAAAAGGTAAGAAGACGCAGAATGGTTATTATTAAGTAATTGAGAGGATGGCCCTCGTCTGATCGAATGAAAAGCTCGAGGGGAATTTGAGTGGCGCAACTGCTCCTTTTCATATCAGAAAATGCGCTAAGAGGGGATTGCAAAACTTGTACTATAGTAGATTTACATCAACCGTGCATTTGACGTCTAGGCCAGTCCCTTACGACACTCCTGACTGGCTGCTGGTAAGCCAATCTCAGTCTCTCGAGAGAGTTCACATAGGCAGGATGTAGGTTCCACCTTTCCTGAGGGATACGTCTTTCAGGAGACATGGAACATACATCCTACCTCTGTGAACTCTCTCTCGAGAGACTTTCCAGCCCTGTGACTGGCTTATCAACAGCCAATCAGGTGCGTCGTAAGGGACTGGCCTAGACGTCAAATGCACGGTTGATGTGAATCTACTATAGTACAATATTTAGTATAAGTTAGAAAATGGACGTGGGACTGATAATGGGGGGACTTGGGGGGCGGGGTGGCGAGGGAGGAGTTTACATAGGAAGGGGGAATATGGACCAATAAATAAGCAAGTAAAAAATGCGCTGAAGTTTCTTCATGCACAGTCGAGTTTTCTGTACAGCATATAATGCAGTATGAAACTCTCACCAATGCCCCATGAAACTCTCAGCCGTAACCCACGAAAGTCCGTCACGGTCAGGTGGTAGCCTGTGTTGTTGATACCTATAGCAGTGCCAGACACACGATTGTGGCCAACTTTAACCTTAAATAGAATAAAAACTACTGAGGCTAGTGGGCTGCAATTTGATATGTTTGATGACTGAAGGGTGGATGATCAACATAGCAATCTGCAGCCCTCTAGCCTCAGTGATTTTTTAGGATCTGAGGGCAGACAGAAAGAGAGCGGAAGAACAGACAAAGCCATCTCAATAGCTTTCTTTCACAGAAACTTAAAAAGGTAAAAAAACCATAAATCAACCAAGATGAAATGAAACTTGTGTTAGAATATGAACATGAGAGAAAGGTACTGGTTTGGTGCAAAAGTGATACTCAGACAAGGGTTCATTGTTACATAATGGAGGCGTGATATCATGAATGGAGTTAGAAGTTCAGTCATGAAAAAGTCACATAAAAGGAACGTCTTATGGGGCTAAGAAAAGTGTTAATGAGTGAGCTGTCCCCTGGCTGATCTTCGCAGACTTTACCGTGCCAACTGGTGGTAATCAAGAGAAACTTCAGAATACTGATCAAGTCTAAACGTACGTGAACGAGGTGAGACTTGAAAGCAATTGAAAGCAAGCGTCACCAAATTGGTAAGGCTTTCAATACAAGCTTTCAATACAAAGATTTCAGAGTAAAAAAATTTTTTTTTTTTTTTAACTTGGACTGACGACGACATCCAGCATACAATACTGAACTTCTTTTCGTTGGAGAATTCGGGTTTAATGGATGGTCATGAGACAAAGAAAGGACTAAAATAAGGAGTATAATTGGCTGATTCCTTAAGGTATGTAGGAGAAAATGCCGAAGATGATGGCAGAGAGGAGAGATAAATCACACAGGTGAAACAACGAAAGCAGCAGGATCATTGCAAAATGTTTGGGAGTAAATAAGTGCAACGAAATAAAAGCTGGAGTGTGTGAAGAATTTTTTTCTAAAATGAAAAAAATAAATAGATAAATAAAAAAGTAACATAGTAACTATTAAAAAACAAGCAGCAAGGTGGAGACGCAAAACTCTACGGCTTGTGCGTGCCGTATTTGAGAGAGAGAGAGAGAGAGAGAGAGAGAGAGAGAGAGAGAGAGAGAGAGAGAGAGAGAGAGAGAGAGAAAATATTCAGAATCTACAGATACATCAAAAATACTTAACATAACGCTTATCATCTGTCAGAATCCATTAAACACTATAGAGACAATAACGGTATTGTAGATAAAAAAAGTTATTTTAGGATGTGAAAATCTAATTATCGTTACTTGTGATTAATCTGGGCACTTACCAAAGCTTCATCTAAAAACATGACAGCTGCTGAAAACAACTGGGAATTTTCGAAACTATATAATTACTTCCATTTTAGTAATTAGGTCCAAAACGATAAGTAATAACCCCTGCTAAAGGCGCGCCTATCTTTTTTTTTTTTTAATGAGTAACCATCACCATACCTACGTACAGAACACAAAGAACTGACTTTTATTTCCACAGTATCCTGATGTGGGAGCTGTAGATACTATAATCTAAATGTAACACGTATATCGTATTCTCGCCACCCATGTTTATAACATTGTATATTGACAAGTGGCAACTGCATTCTTGCCTCATATGTATATTGACAAGTGGCAACTACATTCTTGCCTCACATGTGTTGATAAGTGGCAAGTGCATTCTTGCCTCACGTGTATGTTGATAAGCAACGCATCTGCCTCACAATGATATTGACAAGTAGCAAGTGCATTCTTGCCTCACTGTATATGACAAGTAAGCAACTGCATTCTTGCCTCACATGATATTGACAAGTAGCAAATGCATTCTTGCCTCATGTATATTGACAGTAGCAAGTGCCATATGCCTCACAGTATATTGACAAGTAGCAAACTTGCATTCTTGCCTCAGTATTATTGACAAGTAGCAAACTGCATTCTTTGCCTCCACATGATATTGACAAGAGCAAACTGATTCTTGCTTCACATGTATATTGACAAGTAGCAAGTGCATTCTTGCCTCATGATATTGATTAATTGGCAATGCATTCTTGGCCTCACATGTATATTGTTTAAATTGGCAACTGCATTCTTGCCTCACATGTATATTGACAAGTAGCAAGTGCATCTTGCCTCACATGTATATTGACAAGTAGCAACTGCATTCTTGCTTCAAGTATATTGACAAGTAGCAACTGCCATCTTGCCTCACATGTATATGACAAGTAGCCAAGGGTGCCATCTTGCACATGTATATTGACAAAGTTTTACAAGTGCATTCTCTTTGGCCCTCCACATGTATATTGATAATTGGCAAACTGCATTCTTGCCTCACATGTATTTGACAAATTAGCAAGTGCATTCTTGGCCTCACATGTATATTCGATAATTTTGGCCAAACTGCAATTCTTGCATTCACAGGTATATTGACAAGTAGCAAAGTGCATTCCTTGCCTCACCATGCAATAATTGAACAAGTAGCAACTGCATTCGCCTCAATGTATATTGAATTAATTGCAAACTGCTTCTTGCCTCCACATGTATATTGACACAGTAGCAACTGCATTCTTGCCTTCACATGTATCATTGATAATGCAAACTGCATTCTTGCCTCACATGTATTATTTACAAGTCAAGCAACGTGCAATTCTTGGCTCAACATGGTATATTGACAAGTAAGCAACTGCATTGCCTCACATGAATGAAATGGCAAGTGCCATTCTTGTTCACATGTTATTATGATAAGAACTGCATTCTGCCTCACATGTATATTGACAAGTAGCAAGTGCATTGTGCCTCCCCATGTATATTGACAAGTAGCAAAAGCATTCTTGCCCTCACATGTATTGACAAGTAGCAACGCAATCTTGCCCATGTATATTGAAATAAGGGCAAGTGGCATCTTGCCTCACATGATATTGACAAGTAGCAAGTGCATTCTTGCCTCACATGTATAGATAATTGGCAAGCCATCTTCCATCAATGTGTTAATTGACAGTAGCAAAGTGCATTCTTGCCTCACATGTATATTGACAATTGAAACTGCATTCTTGCCCACATGTATATTGACAAGTAAGCAAGTTGCTTCTTGCCACACATGTATATGACAAGTAGCAATTGCATGCATCACAAGTATAGACCTAAGGCAACTGCATCTTGCCTCACATGATTATTGACAAGTAGCAACTGCATTCTGCCTCACATGATATTGATAATTGGCAACTGGCATTCTTGCCTCAAACAGTATATTGACAGTAAGCAAGTTGCATTCTTGCCTCACTGTATTGAAATGGCAACTGCATTATTTGCCTCACAGTATATTGAACAAGTAGCAACTGGCATTCTTGCCTCACATGTATATTGATAATTGGCAACTGCCATCCTGCCTTCACAGTATTGAAAAGTAGCAAGTGCATCGCCTACATGATATTGACAAGTGCAATGCATTCTGCCTCACAATGTATATTGATAATTGACTTGGCAATTCTTCTTGCCTCACCAGTTATATTGAAAAGTAGCAAGTGCATTCTTGCCTCACATGTATATTTGACAAGTAAGCAATGTTGCTTAAATTGCCTCAACTGTATATTGACATGGCAACTGCATTTGGCCTCACATGTATATTGACAAGTAGCAACTGCATTCTGCCTCCATGTATATTGACCAAGTAGGCAAGGCATTCTTGCCTACATGTATCTTGATTAAGTGGCAACTGCATTCTTGCCTCACATGTATATTGACAAGTAGCAAGTGCATTCTTGCCTCACATGTATATGACAAGTAGCAAACTGCATTTTGCCTCCAAATGTATATTGACCTAAGGCAACTGCATTCTTGCCTCAATGTATATGACAAGTAGCAAGCATTCTTGCCTCACATGTATATGAACAAGTAGGCAATGCCCTTTCTTGCCTCACATGTATATTGACAAGTAGCAACTGCATTCTTGCCCTTCACATTTGTATATTGAACAAGTAGCAAGTGCATGCCTCACATGTTATATTGACAAGTAGCAACTGCATTCTTGCCTCACATGATATGACAATGCAATTGCATTTTGCCTCACATGTATATTGACAAGTAGGCAAGTGCATTTCTTGCCCTCACATGGAAATTTGACAAGTAGCAACTGCATTATTGCCTCACATGATATGACAAGTTAGAAAGGCAATTCTTGCCGAACATGTATATTGACAAGGTAGCAAGTTGCACATTCTTGCCTCACATTATATTGATTAATTGGCAAAACTTGCATTCTTGCCTCACATGTTAATATTGACAAGTAGCAAGTGCATCTTTGCCCACATGTATTATGACAAGTTAGCCAAGTGCATTCTTGCCTCACATGTATATTGACAAGTAGCAACTGCATTCTTATGCCTCACATGATAGTTGCCATAGTAGCCAACTGCATTCTGCCTCACATGTATATTGAAAACAAGTAGCAAACTGCAATTCTTGCCTACAATGGTATATTGATAATTGGCAAACTGCATTTTCTTGCCTCACATGTATATTGACAAGTAAGGCAAGGCATTCTTGCCTCACATGTAATTGACAAGTTAGCCAACTGCATTCTTGCCTCAATTATATTGACAAAGTAAGCAATGCAATTCTTGCCTCACAGTATATGACAAGTAGAAACTGCCATTCTTGCCTCACAGATATTGACAAGTAGCAACTGCATTTTGCCTCACAATGTATATTGACAAGTAGCAACGGCATTCTTGCCCTCACATGTATAATTGACCAAGTAGCAAAGTGCCATTCTTGCCTCAAACATGTATAATTGACAAGTAGCAACTGCATTCTTGCTCAACATGTATATTGATAATTGGCAACTGCATTCTTTGCCTCACATGTATATTGACAAGTAGCAAGTGCATTCTTGGCCTCAACATGGTATATGGACAAGTTAGCAACTTGCCATTCTTGCATCACATGTATATTGACAAGTAGCAACTGCATTCCTTTGCCCGCACAGTTATATGACAAAGTAGCAACTGCATTCTTGCCTCAATGTATATGATAATGGCAACTGCATTCGTGCCTCACATGTATATTGACAAGGGTAGCAAACTGCATTCCTTGCCCTCACATGTATATTGACAAGTAGCAAACTGCATTCTTGCCTCACAGGATATTGACAAGTAGCAAGTGCCTTCTTGCCATCACATGTATTATTGACAAGTAGCAAGTGCATTCTTGCCTCACATTGTATTTATGACAAGTTAGCAACTGCCATTCTTGCCTCACAGGTATATTGATAATGGCAACTTTGCCAATTCTTGACTCACATGTATATTGACCAAGTAGGCAACTGCCATTCTTGCCCTCACATGGTAATATTGACAAGTAGCAAGTGCATTATTGCCTAACAATTGTATAGACAAGTTAGCCAAACTGCATTCTTGCTCACATTAATTGGACAAGAGCAACTGCATCTCGCCTCACATTGTATAATTGGACAAGTAGCAACTGCATTCTTGCCTCACAGTATATTGACAAGTAGCAACTGATTCTTGCTCACAGATATGATAATGGCAACTGCCATTCTTTTTCCCTGCCTCCACATGTATATGACAAAGTAGCAACTGCATTCTGCCGCTAACATGTAATATTTGAACAAAGTAGCAAACTGCATTCTTGCCTCACAGGTATATGACAAGTTAGCAACGCATTCTTGCCTCACATGTATCCTAATTGACAAGTAGCAAGTTGCATTCTTAGCCATCACATGTATTATTGACAAGTAGCAACTGCATTCTTGCCTCACATGTATATTGATAATGGACAACTGCATTCTTGACCTCAACATGTATCTTGACAAGTAGCAACTGCATTTCTTGCCTCACATGTTATATTGACAGTAGCAAGTGCATTTTGCCTCACATGTATATTGACAAGTAGCAACTGCATCCTTGCCTCACATGTATATGTGATAATTGGCAACTGCATCTTGACCTCACATGTATATGACAAGTAGCAACTGCATCTTGCCTCACATGTAATTGACAAGTAGCAACTGCATTCTGCCCTCACATGTATATTGACAATAGCAAGTGCATTCTTGCCCATCACAGTATGTATTGATATTGGCTAACTGGCATTCTTAGCCTCACATGTATAATTGACAAGTAGCAACTGTCATTCTTGCCCTCACATTGTATATTGACAAGTAGCAACTGCAATTCTTGGGCCTCACATGTATATTGATAAATTGGCAACTGCATTCTTGGCGGCTCACATTATATTGGTCAAGTAGCACACTGTAGCCTTGCCTCAGCTGTATATTGCCAAGTGGCAACTGCATTCTTAGCCTCACATGTGATATTGATCGAAGCAACTGCATTCTTGCCTCAAATGTATATGGGACAAGTAGCAACTTGGCATTATTGCCTCCAAATGTATATGACAAGTAGGCAAGTGCATTCTTGCCTAACATTGTATATTGATAATGGGCAACTGCATTCTTGGCCTCACATGTATATGATAATTGGTAAGTGCATTCTTGCCTAACAGTTATATGATAACTTTGGGCCAACTGCAGTCTGCCGCACATGTATATTTGACAAGTAGCAACTGCATTCTTGGCCTTCAACATTGTATACTGACAAGTTAGCAAACTTGCCATTCTTGCCTCGAACCATGTATATGAAATAATTGGCAACTGCATCCTGCCCTTCAACATGTATATTGACAAGTTAGCACACTTGTATCCTTGCCTCAACATGTTTATATCTGACTAAGTGGCAACTGCAACATCTTGCCTCACAATTGATGTGCCTTACTGGCCAACTGCATTATTGCTCACATTTGTATATTGATAATTGGGCAACTGCATCTTGCCTCACATGTATATTGACAAGTAGCAACTGCTTCTTGCCTCACAATTGTATATTGACAAGAGCAAACTTCGATCCTTTCATCACATGTTCGATTGGACAAGTTAGCAAAGCATTCTGGCCTCAACATTGGTATATTGATAATTGGCAACTGCACATTCTTGCTCACAGGTATATTGACAAAGTAGCAAAAACTGCATTTTTATTGGCCCTCAAATGTATATGATAATGGCAAACTGCTCTTGCGTCACATGTATATTGACAAGTTAGCAACTGCATTTTGCCTTCACAGTATATTGACCAAAGTAGCAAAAACTGCATTCTGCCTCCATGTATATTGGAAATCGGCAACTTGGCAATTCTTGCCTCACACTTGTATATTTGATAAAGTAGCAACTTGATTCCTTGGCCTCACATGTATATTGGCCAAGTAGCAAACTGCATTCTGGACCAATGTTGATATTACAAGTAGGCAAATGCATTTGGCCTCACATTGTATATGCTTAATCTTGGGCCAATGCATTCTTGCTCACATGTATATTGACAAGTAGCAACTGGCATCTTGGCCTCACATTGTATCATGAAATTGGCAACTGCAATTCTTGCCTCACATGTATATTGACAAGTAGCAACTTGCATTCTTGGCCTCACATGTTATTTATTGACAATAAGCAACTTTGGCATCTTGCCTCAAATGTATATGACCAAGTAGCACGTTGCATTCTTGCCTCACATGTAATGATTAATTGGCAACTGCAATTCTTGCTCACATGTATATTGGACAAGTAGGCTAAGTTGCATTCTTGCCTCCCTGATATTGATATGGCAACTGGGCATTCTGCCTCACTGGTATAATTGGACAAGTAGCAACTGGCATTAGCCTTTAACATGTATAGTGACCAAGTAGCAACGCATTCAGCCTCACATTTGTATATTGACAAAGTAGCAACGTGATTCTTGCCTCACATTGTATATTGATAATTGGCAACTTGCCATTTTGCCTACATGGTTATATTGGGACAAGTAGCAACTGCATTCTGCCTCACATGTATATGACAAGTAGGAAAGTGCATCTTGGCCTCACATGTAATATTGATAATTGGCAACTGCATTCTTGCCTCACATGGATATGATAATTGGCAACTGCATTCTTGCCTCACATGTATATTGACAAGTAGCAACTGCATTCTTGCCTCACATGTATATTGACAAGTAGCAACTGCATTCTTGCCTCACATGTATATTGACAAGTAGCAAGTGCATTCTTGCCTCACATGTATATTGATAATTGGCAACTGCATTCTTGCCTCACATGTATATTGACAAGTAGCAACTGCATTCTTGCCTCACATGTATATTGACAAGTAGCAAGTGCATTCTTGCCTCACATGTATATTGATAATTGGCAACTGCATTCTTGCCTCACATGTATATTGATAATTGGCAACTGCATTCTTGCCTCACATGTATATTGACAAGTAGCAACTGCATTCTTGCCTCACATGTATATTGACAAGTAGCAACTGCATTCTTGCCTCACATGTATATTGACAAGTAGCAAGTGCATTCTTGCCTCACATGTATATTGACAAGTAGCAAGTGCATTCTAGCCTCACATGTATATTGACAAGTAGCAAGTGCATTCTTGCCTCACATGTATGTTGATAAGTGGCAACTGCATTCTTGCCTCACATGTATATTGATAAGTAGCAGGTACATTCTTGCCTCACGTGTATGTTGATAAGTGGCAACTGCATCAATATAAGTGGCAACTGCATTCTTGCCTCACATGTATACTAATAAGTGGCAACTGCATTCTTACCATGTATGTTGATAAGTGGCAACCGAATACTCCAATGCTTAGCAGTACGCCGCTTGCCCTCTCAGAGTTCGGTTGTTCACAGGCATTGTCCTTGTTGCATTGCAACCTTACCCAATAAGGAACCTACATCCCACCCAACAGGAGCTTACGGTATTTTCACGGCTCAAGTAAATAGAGTAGAATACATAATGTAGGCCAAATGCCAAGTGCTGGGACCTATGAGGTCATTCAGCGCTGAAAGGGAAATTGAGAGCAGAAAGGCTATATGTATAGGTGTAACAGAAGGAAAATCTTGCAGTTGACAGAGTCAACTGTTAGGAGAGGGTGGAAAGTACGAGATGAAGGAAAGAGAATATGAACGGAAATACAGTTAAAGGAATAAAAGGGGGCCGAAAGGACTCTGCAAAGAACCTAAAGTAATACCTGCAGTGCACCTCATGATAATGGCTGCTTGTTTTCATTCTCAAGAACGCCCTGCCGATTTCCATTTTCTCTGTTACCCTCTCTTTCAGGTGGTCATTTTCTTCGACGTTTGTCAATGCTTTTATTCTCTACAGTTACAGTTTTTCCTTTAGATTTGGGATAGTGATTATGAAGCTTTACCTCAAGCTGGCGCTCATTAAAGAAGATTAAAAAAAAATCCATTGGCTCTTGCCAAGATTATTCACATTTTCTCCTGAAGTAATTGAAGTTTATAGACGACGCCACGACAGCTCAACTAAATCCTGAATTATCCTGTTAATAATGTTATGTAACGGAGGTGGCTAGGTGCAATTAGATTAACATATAACTGGGAATAAAAAATATCTGTGAATAACTTATTTACTGCTATACATAATATGTTAATAAAGAAAATACTGATTCCTTAAATCTTATAATAATGCAGTCCGTAGATTTTTCTAAGGGTAGTCATTATTGCTGCGGTAATGATAATGATGATGATCCGAAGCTTAACTACATTTAAGTGTCATTCAACACATTCTGTCGCCTGACGTGCAAAACAGAAAGCAAACTTCAAACGCAAGTCGCACTGCTGTTAATAAGAACCAAGGACAAAGCAGCCCAACCCGTGTTACTTTTTTTCAGTAAAAGTTGAACGTTGCATGCCAGTGACTCATAAATCTCTCCACAGGCATAAATATATGCTCCCTCAGGATAATATCACGTAAATTCTACCGAGATAAATATTTCCTCATTTTGTAGGCCTCGCAGGGATTAAAATAGGTTTCATAAAGGCCGTGAAATGAAGCCAGAATACATGTGATCCTTTGCTACTGGCAAATAAATGGTCATAAGATTGGAAAATATTGTATATGATTCCCATAAACCAAACTACATTATATTTCTTACACACATGACCTGAGCGGTAAAAACATCAACAAACTTTCAATATACATCATACTGAGTAACAAAAACAGGATATTTCATAGATAGTGGCGCTCCCCCCCCCCCCCCCCGCCCCCCCCCCCCTTCCCCGCCTCACCCCCTCGTCCCCGGGGTTTAACCTTTGCGTTGTTTTTAATGCAAGCCCGTTTGGGATTACCGTAAAAACATAAATAACTGTAAATTTCATAAAGATAATGAGACCCCCAATAAATATTAGTCCTAGATAGTAGTATATCTTAGTTTAACCAGACCACTGAGCTGGTTAACAGCTCTCCTAGGGCTGACCCGAGGAATTAGATATTCTTACGTGACTAGGAACCCATCGGTTACCTAGCAACGGGACTTACAGCTTCATATGGGATCCGAACCACTTTAAATCGAGAAATGAATTTCTAATCGCCAGAAATAAATTCCTCTGATCCATGTTGGCAGAGCGAAGAATCGAACTCGCGACTACCGAATCGGTAGGCGAGAACGTAAACCACTAGTCCGACGAGGAACTAGATAACAGCCCACCCCCCCTCCCCCGAAAACCCTTGCGGGTCACCATCTTGGAAAGATCCCAAAAAACATTCAAAATGCGCAAACGGTCGTCAACAACCGCACTGTAATCATTTCTTACAAACAGTAATTGAATGGTGGCAACAATGGGAGTGCATATATGCTTTCCCTGGACCAAGATTCTATCTCAAGCTTAATAGGGTTCTTGGATGAGTATTACACAGTATTACAACGGATATCAAGAGCAATCTGCAGGCAGAAGTGTCATCATTAACAACGGGTCTGGCACCAAAACCACGTCGTAAGATTATTCTGATTATTCTTAACCGATTATGGAGGATCTATACCAATTCTCAAAAGTCTGTATTACAAAAAAAACTAATTCAGAAATCTTGAAATTAGAAAAACCAGATAACAACCCAATTAGATTCACTATCAATCACTGCTTTATAACTGACACCTCAAGATTCTCAACAGAAGCTTAGATTTCATACACAGAGTTAGTTCGGACGTTTCAAAACTTCCCTTATCGAGACAAACATCCTTTCAAAAGTTTCAAAAATTTACGTATAGGACGAATAAAAGAGGTCACTTTAGAACTTTCTAAAATATTTCGCTACATCAAAACACTCATGAACGCTCGAGACAGTCTCTTAAAAAAAAGTTTGTTTTAAATATATAAAAAATAAATTCCAGCCACCCCATCGCAAAGAAAATATGTCAGACAAACAGTAAGCGCGCAATATTGTAAGATGACATTTAGCCACCAGCAGAAACTACACTGAGCAATCAATATTTGATGCTTTGACGAACTCGTCAAGAATAAAAAAAAAAAAAAAATGACATGCCACCAGCGAAATACACTGACATCAATATTTTGATGCTTGAACGAACTGCGTCAAAGAATTAAAAAAAAAATGACATGAATAATAATGGTCCCTTCATCTTCGTCGTCGGTTTTAAGTGGCTGAATAATGAAGGGAGAAGACGGAATAAGTGAGGGAAAGGAACAGATGAGGGAGAGGTTTAAATCAGAGAAAGGAATGAGTGAGAAATGGGCCATATTGCCAGACTAAACAAGTGAGGCGAACAGACGATGGAGAGGGTGGGGAAGAAGAAAGGCGAATGACGAAAAATATTGAGGAAAAGGCACTGAAGATTAGGCAAAAGTAAAAAAAATGGGCATAAACGAATAATGAATGAAGGAAAAGAATGACTGAATGGAAAATGCATTTGTTAGCGAATGGAGTGGATGAAAAGTTGGGGTCTAGAAAAGTTAGAAAAGTAAGTAAGTAAAAGATGCAACGAAGGTTCTTCGGCGCAATCGAGTTTTCTGTACATTGTATCATGCTGTATGAAACTCTCCGCCAAGGCCTATGAAGCTCTCAGCCGGCCTTGGTGGCCTGTATCGTTGCGATGCCAGACGCACGATCATGGCTATTTTTAACCTTAAATGAAATACAAACTACTTAGGCTAGAGGGCTGCAATTTGGTATTTGTGATGATCGGAGGGTGGATGAACAACATACCAATTTGCAGCCCCCTAGCCTCAGCAGTTTTTGAGATCTGAGGGTGGACAGGCAAAACAGCCATCTCAATAGTTTTCCTGTGCAGGAAACTAAAATGCCAAATGAGAAAGGGAAAGGAAAGGAAGAGCAAGGGAATGAGTGAGGGAGATAAATACGAAGGAATACTCGCCAAGAAGAGTGACAAGTGGGAAAGGTAGGGCTTGGAACAAGAATGTGGATGGAAGTGAAATGAGGGGCGAAAAAGGAATAATACGAATGAGGAATGAATGACGAAGAGGACCTAGTAGGCATGAGGAATGAGTGAGAATGAAGTGAATGCAGGGGAAAAGTAAGGGAGGAAGAGGAATTAATGATGAGGAATGAATAGAAAAATGAGCATGAAAACGAAATAGGGAAGAGGAAAGCGTGAAGATATGAATAAATGAGAAGGAAGCAGAACTGAAAGCGGAGTGAATAAGGAGGAAGGGTGAGAGAGGAAGAAAATACCGAGAATTCTTCCGAGAAAGCCACTCAAGTTCTTCAGTGGAAATGGAGAAGCTATTCACAGAAGAAACCCATTAACCATTCATCCAATCCAGCTAACTTTTCACATAATCTTTCTATCTCGCAGTCCTAAATACCTGTCTGATCCGGATATCAATTTCAATATCCTCGAGTCTAAAACATTATTTTTTTTCCTTTCTGAACATCCAATGACGGGTGCAGCTAGACAACTTGACTGTAGTAGATTCACATCAACCGTGCATATTATCTCTAGGCCAGTCCCTCACGACGCTCCTGATTGGCTGTTGATAAGCCAATCACAGGGCTGGAAACTCTCAGTCTCTCTCGAGAGTTCATATAGGCAGGATGTGTGCTCCACCTCTCCTGGGGGATACTTTTGAAAGACGTATGCCTTAGGAGAGGAGGAACATACATCCTGCCCATGTGGACTCTCGAGAGAGACTGAGAGTTTCCAGCCCTGTGATTGGCTTATCAATAGCCAATCACGAACGTCATAAGGGACTGGCCTAGACTTCAGATGCACGGTTGATGTGAATCTACTATAGTGCGATCTATTTAATTCGAAGGTGTTGCTTAAATCAGCTCCAGCAGATTTAACCACATAAGTCGTGACAGCGAAAGGAGTGAAGAAGGAATGTCATTTAAAATAGGATTTGCTGATCATTTGGGAAAGAGAGAACACGAACGAAAGAATGAAACAGCGGAGGGAGAAAAGGAAATTAGCTAGTAAGGAAAAAAATATACTCTAACACAACCATTGCATAAAATGCTCCCGTTGAAACCTGTTCAAAATATCATAACTCTTTAGAGGCGATCAAATAAGATTTCATTGTGTTCTTTACAACAGAAACTGGTGTCTATAACAGAGTGAATAAAAACAGTAACACCTCCACAGATTCAAAGACAAACTATGAGCATGTTGCGATTGTGACTACTGGAGCCGTGAAAATAAATCCAATAACTTGCCCTTTATAACAAACTGAAAAACTAGTCTGACATGAATTATGTTTCATAAAACAATTACTCGATGCTCGCTGACTTCACTCATTACTTTGTAAAGTTGTTTCATTTTACTGGTTTGTGTGTGTGTGTGTGTGTGTGGCAATGTGCAGTCTAAATTGCAGTATCTATATCTAATGATGCTGTTTATCAGCGTAAGGCGGCCCTCTTGAGTGAGTTTAGAGTGTAGAGTATTATGAACTTTTTACGATCGCATTTCAACCTTCCCGGAATGTGATCACGCATGTGATAACACCCTTTAATGTTGGGCTGCTGTCTTGTGATGAATATTTCTACTCCGTGAACTTGACACGGCGGGCACGAATCGGCTTCGCCAATGCGACTCGCCAAATCTGTTCCCTAATTCTTTACCGTCTTGTAATGTGGTCCATATGTTGGCTTTTAAAGCAGCAAGTGTTATAGTATCCCTCATCTTAGGAATGTTCTCAGTTAGTTCTTGTATTTGTTGGTTGATTTTTAAAATGATCAAATAAGATCCCTATCAAATTCGGTTGTATTCCACATAGGAAAATGAAAATGGTATGTCTCAGAAAATGCCCAACAGTTTCGTCCTCCAATAGACCTCTTCTTAATAAACGCTCCAAGAAGGGGTCCATTGGAGGACGAAACTGTTGGGCATTTTCTGAGACATACCATTTTCATTTTCCTATGTGGAATACAACTGAATTACTATATCTTCGTGCCTAAGAAGATTGCCAGTACAATCCCTATCAAATGATTAAATTCCATTAACATAACACAGCAGCCCTTACGCAAAACTTAACACCTTTTTAGAGTCCAGCTAAATTGGTTCATTTTAAAGACATCAGTTACCTTATTCATCAACCAGTCAGCCAAACCTTTTCCATGTTCCAGGTAATATCTCCCTTACATACACACGCCCGCCCACCCACCCACCCACCCACCCACCCACCTAACCACCCATCCCCCTGCCCCCAACACACTACCGAAATGGTCACAACATGATAAGAAAGAAACATATGACCGAAGACGGAAACGAAGGATGGAAAACAGAGAAAGTGATAATAACACCTCTGAAAGACCAGAGACAAACGCAGAAGGGTTAAATGAAAAGGACAGCGAGCGATAAAGACGGAACTGACGGGACATGAGGCAGGAATGGAGACTTACCTCGGTAAAGGTGCAATGTGATCATTAAAGAGTTACGCAACGAGGGAGGAAGGGCTTCGGTTAATGCTGAGTTAAACGACGCATAAAACAAATGAATATAGATGAAAAGTGCAAAGTATAATGACAAGAATTGAGCATCATTATCTCGAAAACAACATGAAATAACAGACAATTTACATCTGGAAGAAGGGATAAGTGATAATGGATTGAGAGACATGGGGGAAGCAAAAAATCGATACAGAACATAAAAAAAAAAAACGAAGACCTACCGAAGAAAAACATCTGAGAGAAAAGAAAGAAGCGAAAGGAATACTTGAAGAAAAAATATTAAAAACGAAAAGAATAAAATACAAAGTAATAGAGACGGGAAAGAAAATAACTGAATAAAGAAATGCCATAATGAATACCACAATAAAGCATCAGGAGAACAGACACGAATGATAAAGGGGTTTAAGGTAAATGAGGCATAGAAGTGGCAAGAGGTAGGTGTGAACTGAACTGAATATAGAATTTACATCAAAGGCCAAGCAATGGGACTTATGAGGTCAATCAGCGCTGAAAAGGAGATTGACAGTGAAAGGTTTGAAAGGTGTAACAGGAGGAAAACCTCGCTCTTGCACAATGAAAAAAATTGTTAGAAGAGGGGGGAAAGTAAGATGGAAGAAAGCGAATATGAAAGGAGGTACAGAAAAAGGAACGAAAGGGGTTGCAGCTAGGGATCGAAGGCACGCTACAAAGAGCCTTAAGTAATGCCTACATTGCACCGCATGACTGAGAGGGGGAGGAAAGAATTGAAGGAGGGTTATATGGATGAGGTGAGATACAAAAAAGGAAGAGGGACGGCAGTAAACATGCAGTGGCAGAGAGAGAGAGAGAGAGTCGAGAGAGAGAGAGAGAGAGAGAGAGAGAGAGAGAGAGAGAGAGAGAGGAATTCGTACAGTACCATCTCACTGTAAAATACTAAAAACACAAATGAAGTAAGAAACATCCACAAAATAATAATCATAATACCTAAAAAAAGTTGACAAATCTACACATATAATAATAATAATAATAATAATAATAATAATAATAATAATAATAATAATAATAATAATAATAATAAATTTGAAGAGAATCCCTAGCAGACAGATACAGATCTTCGAAAAATTCGACACAAGTTTAAGCCCCATCTTTTTTTCTTAGTGACAGAGAGATGTAAAATAATCATATAAACTTAATATTCAACACACAGGAAAAAAATCATTACATTAGTAGATATTGCAAGTGAGAATAAAAACGAATAGAATGAATAAAACGGTATAACAAAAGCAAAACAATATTCAATAGAAGAGAATCCAGAGACCTAAAATAATCATATAAACAATATTCAACACACGAAAAAAATCATTACATTAGTAGATAATGTAAGTGAGAATAAAAACGAATAAAATGAATAAAACAGTATAACGAAAGCAAAACATCATTCAATAGAGGAGAATCCAGAGACCACAAACCTCCACAAAGGCAGAGAGAACATTCCGTGCCCCACCCCACAAAAGGTCCCTATTCCAGATCTGGATCTCCTAAAATTTATTCACTTGTTGCCCACCACAAGGCCCACCTTTGGTCAAAGGTTTTTAAAGGTCCTCGCATAACTTTCTGCGTTATCCCGTCACAAAACAAAAAAGGAAACAAAAGTGAGTTCAAACTTAGACTTTCTTGGCGGAGGTAGAAATGTGACAAAACTAAGATTACTTGTCACCAAACATAACTCTTGTCATGTACTAAGCTGATAATTAATCTCATTTAAACGAAAATTCAGTCTCACAATCATTTGTTAGTCCTGCGCAGAAGAATAAAATCCGGAGAGAGAGAGAGAGAGAGAGAGAGAGAGAGAGAGTAATAGAACATGCGGCAAGAGGTAAACCACAGACTAGCAATACCTGTCCCAGCGCCCCTTTTCAGCCTGGCCACAGACACGTTACCTTCGGCTCATGTTCGTATCTTAATGCTTTTAAGATGTCTTCTCGTAATTTCTGGAAAGATCCAGCGCAACCCGAGATAACTCTCAATAAAAATGCACTCCGATGGTAAAGTTCAATAATTGCAATACTTACCAATTTACAAGCATGAAAACGAAAATGATTGACATGACGTACTTTCATCTATTCATGTCCAAGTCTTGGCACCAGTTATATAAATGTGTGTGTGTGTGTGTGTGTGGTGAATGTGTTTGAAAGAGAGAGTGAGAGAGAAAGAGAGAGAGATTAATAAATTCCAAAGTTCTTTTAAAACTTCTTCAACTTAATATATACCGAATAACTGCCTAACGTACAGAACTAACAGCACTGGTAGACCTAGCGAAAATCCACGAAAAAAAGGGATACTTTTTCAAACATTTTAAAGGAAAATACAGTTTTTATTTTATCCTCTTTAAACACGTGAGAAATAAGTTATTTATTCAAGATCTCACAGATTATTATAAAGACGATAGGTTAAATACTTTGGTCAGGTGACAAGGTGTTGGGATTTTAATCAGTGAAGAAAATCGAGAGCTAGACATTTTTCAATTTGAGTGAATATAGATAAGGAAATATAAAATTAAAGAAAAAAAATAAATATTTCAAATGTAATTAATGTCATCATTACTACTATAACAGGACACACTTTTTTGGAACACGATGAATGCCAACCAAGATTTTAACAGGACCATCCATGGATACAAATGAGAGAACTATTACAAAGACTAAACAGGAATACAAATAAAATAAATATATATGAGGTGACTTTTAAACATTCGGCAAAAAACAAAAACAAAAATAGAAGGAAAATCCCATGGAGCACATAAAAGAGAGTAAGGTGTCACATTCTTTAATAACTGTCGAGGTTTTATTATACTTGTTTGTTTGTTTGTATGTTGTTTTTATGTTGCATGGAACCATGCAGTGGTTATTCAGCAACGGGACCAACGGCTTTACGTGACTGAACCACGTCGAGAGTGAACTTCCATCACCAGAAATGCAAGCTCTCACACCTCAATGGAATATCCGAGAATCGAACTCGCGACCATCGAGGTGGCAGGCCAAGACCATACCGATCACGCCACTGAGGCGCCTTCATTACACTTGGACTGAAGAGATGAGAAGCGTTCGTAAATAACTAGTACATGAAGGATTTAATCTACAACAGAGCATTAGCAAGATATACTTGAATATACTTGAGATTTAGTTAATAATAAAGAACCGCATTGATTAACTGCCGGTAATACTGCTTCATTTGCTGTACCCTTCCATTTTAATGGGTTGACTCTCTTAAAACTGTGTCTCTCACATTTCAATTAAACAATATTGAACTATAACATTTATATTGTATTAAAGTAAAACTGCAGATTATAGAGGCATTAAGATTTTTCTTTCGTAACTCCACTGAAATGGCACCGAGCGGATTTTCAACTTTAAACACAGACAACCCTTTTGCTTTTAGTTATTATTCAAATGCCATCCGCCCCGCTTCCATTAACAGTTATGGGATCAAGAAAATACTCAGTAATACCGGCGTGCAAATGATACCTTGCAAGGAGTGCAACAAATCTTATGTGGGTTTCACGAGGAAAAAACCTGGATCTTTCCTGCATAGTGACCTCTGCAAAGTTCGCGGGTCATTATGTAGGACTAATATTTCTTTGGGGTCTTCATCTTTATGATATTTACAGTCTTCTTTTTTTAATGTTTTTTTTTATGGTCATCATCATCGGGCTTGTACTAAACTCGAAGCAAAGGTGGATACACATCGGGTTAAAACCCTTGGGGGTTCCTATCTACGAAAGATCCAAAAACCCTGTCCCAGAGAAAAATACAATACCAACGATCAGTAAGATATACGTGCATCCAAACTCTGTCGTTTCTAATAATCAAGAAAGAAGAGCGTGCCATTTCAAAGGTTAGATCCTTGAGCTGCTTTTGTTACGAAGATTAACATAAACCTTCCCTAAGGGTCATGACTTTTTTCCTATTACAGTAAAGAATCTGATTTACAAGGGCTATAGAAAACACGAAAAGACCAACCGTATTCTTTTGTATCGTATTTTAGAGAAAATGAAAACTCATTATCTAAAGGGCTTAGCGGAAACCTAATTAGGCCTATATCCAGTAAGCGCATGTGATATTTAACTACCTTTTTTTTAATAAAATAAAAAGAAAATACATTAATAATACTGCGACGCTTTCCTGTTATTACCTTTGTTCCTTTTTTGTGGTAATTTTTAACTTTTTAACTACGCACATACGCACATATATAAACACACACACGCACTATATATATATATATATATATATATATTATATATATATATATATATATATATATATATATATATATAATCATAAAGGATATATGGTCATCCCGTTAAAGCCTAGAGATCTTCAAACTTTGATTCACTTACACTACACCGGAAGGTTTCCACAGCCTGCTAGTTTCAAAAATATAACTTGGGCACTGTTCTCGAACGTTTTTATGCTACCTCAAACTCTCTTGGTTTCAAAACTAGGATCCTAAATGATAGGGTCAATATTAATCAGTTTCCCTGGCCCCCGAGATAGATTCAGGTTGTTATTCTTCTTAGAAAAACTGGGTTCATATTCCCGAACTGTACCGTGGCCTTCTCTAAAGAAAGCGGGACGCCATATCTTAAAAACTAACCATAGTATCTTGAAAATAAGCTCACTATGTTCACCCACTCAAAGTATTATCCTACCCTAAGCTGGAGGCATGGCAAAACAAAACCGGGGCTAGTGCAATACTAGTATACGTATACATCTCGATAGAAACCTAACAGACTTATAATAGGTATATGTGGCTGTCAATGGGCAGGATCAATAAGATTTGTAAATCAAACACACCAAAGCTGCATACGAAAGATTATAAATTGGTCCTTTATGATCTTAACAGCTATAAGGCCATGAATCAAGGAACGACAATGAAACTAAACGTAAAGATTTTGTCACTGTATAGAAAGAATATGACGTATCAGACGACAGGAGAGTGAAATTACGGAAGTTCCAGATGTATAATGAAATAAAACAAGTAAAATATGAGCCGGAGATTCTTCGGCACAATCGAGTTTTCTGCACAGGTGCTACAGTGTATAATCAAGGCCATCGAAAATAGGTCTCTCTTTCGGTGGTCTCGGTATAATACTGTATGAGTCGGGGCTCATGAAACTTTAACCACGGCCCGGTGCTCGCCTGGCCTATATCGTTGCCAAACTTACGATTATAGCCAACTTTAACCTTAAATAAAATAAAAACTACTGAGGCTAGAGGGCTGCAATTTGGTATGTTTGATGGCTGGAGGGTGGATGATCAACATATCAATTTGCAGTCCTCTAGCCTCAGCAGTTTTTTTAAGATCTAAGGGCGACTGACAAAGCAGCCGGCACAATAGTTTTCTTTTCAGAAAACTAAAAGTGAAGAAAGAAAGAGAGGGCAGGACATGTCCCTCACACCACCCTGGGGAGAATGGCACATGGCAATGTCAGCTGGGCTTCTGTGGGCACCAGAACAGCGCAAAGACCCAGACCTACTTGGATGAAAACTGTGAGAGAGGCAGGTAGACATAAGAGACGATGCGTGGAAGTAACAGCATAGGACAAATACGTACGCCCTTTGCGTTGTGTCTAGTGACGGGGGCGACAATCAATATACATCTCTTGGATCTAAACTGCAATTAGGGCCTTAATCCCACATTGACTACGTGGAAACTATGGAGTCGATAGTCACCTTGTCTAATCAAGGCTTCAAGTTATTCATTTACAGAATACGGCCTCCATCTCTATGTTTTCTGGGTACCTTAACCTCTTTTTTTAAGAGATGTGCCAATCGTCACTGTAAATGATAAGTCCATTACCTCACAGTTTTTTGTGGTGACAAGTTGATGTCGGTGGAGATACCCAGCTTGGTTACTACAACAATATATACAATCATTCGAATTTACATTATATATTTATATATATCTGTATGTATATATATACATATATATATAACCATTTTCGTTTTAGAGGAAGTTTCCTTTGAAAACCCTGTGCGAGTTCCACACTCTACCCAACAGAGGCAGAGTGGGATTAACTGTATCAACCTGGGGCCTTCAAGTTTGATAGGGGAGGATGCTAAAGATACCTTAAACCCATATATGTTTATATATATATATATATATATATATATATATATATATATATATATGCATTCATATACATACATACATACACATGTGTGCATACATATGTATATATATGTACTATAGTGTGTATGGATGTATTTATATGTATATATAGTATATATATATACATATATATATATATATATATATATATATATATTATATATATAATAAACATAAACATTGATACCGAACATGTATACATAAAACGCCCAAGTTAACGACCCAAACCTATAAAAGAAATAGAGAGAGAGAGAGAGAGAGAGAACCGAAAAACGAAAGACAAACGTTTATTCCCCATACATACAGACTCGAGGATGAGAGAGAGAGAGAGAGAGAGAGAGAGAGAGAGAGAGAGAGAGAGAGAGAGAGAGATAAAAGTTGGCAGGCAGTTCATGTTTCTACCATCTAACCAGTTTTTTTTCCATGAAGTCACCTTAGGATCAAATCACCTACTGCGCCTCTTTTCTGGGTTACCAAACGGTTAAGCTTCTCTCTCTCTCTCTCTCTCTCTCTCTCTCTCTCTCTCTCTCTCCAGACACGCTATTGCTCTACTTGTATATCGGAGATGAATGTGTAAGCGGCTTATTAATGCTCTTATTCTATCTATCCGTTCCAAAGAAGAAAAAAAATGCTGAAAACACAAGAATAAACAGCACAAAATTCATCATAAATACAGTATGAAGGCAATGTCGAAGTTCATAACTTATTATTACAGTAGTGATTGTTATAAGGACGGAGAGAGCGAGTCTTCAGGATGTTTCCCTTACGCAAGAGAATTACCACATTAATATAACTGACGAGCATGAAGCTTATCATATGAAATTTATATCTTATTTTCTAATACACTCCCTGTGACGTCAAAAATTTCATGGACAGTGAAGGTGCATACTAAGTAAGATCGTAATCTTTCACTCCAATTAACTGAAGCATCTTGCAAACACTGAATGGTAGTTATATCAAACAGAAGCGAAAGGAAAGTCCTAAAGAATTATTCTAAATTACCGCAAAGTGGAATGGGAATACATCTCGTCTAAAAAAAAAAAAAAATGACGACACGAGGTAACCTTTAAAAGTGATTCATTCCCGTGAATGAACCAAGCACTAACAATTGAAATAAAGGATTAAACTTGAAACGACCAAAACGAAGGAGAAGGCTTAAACTTCAATATGAAACCAATACCAATAGCAGAGGCTGCTGGACACATAAAAATAAACAACAAAATGGTCAATGCCATAACCATATTTAAACCGTTGAATCGTGGATGAACTTTGCGTGGAAATTTTTCACACCATGAGCCGCTGTGACACTCTCCTCTGTCTTGTACACATTCAAACATTCACGCGCTTTCTCTATATGAAGGCCTTTCCATTCCGAAACCTTTTCCACTCTATTCACTTTCTTTGGATTTCTTTCTACCTACTAACTCTTCTAAATTAATTTCACCAACCTATCGTCTTCCGTTATTTTCACAAGATCAAGTCATCTTAAAACATTGTTCTGTCTTCCTGTTTGCCATCATAACCTTACTCTAAGTTATTTTGAGTTTCAGCTTTCTCCTCTTGCTCAGCGCTTTCACGCCATTCGCTAGTTTCTGCAGTTTCCCTTCACTGTAACCGGTCAACTCATTCTCTTATCCCATTAACCTTGCATTTGCATCTACGGACCGTTTTCCACCCTCCTACAAATCTCCAACTACAAAGATATGAAATAGTCAAGGAAAATTAATCAACTTTCGTCTATAACCTACTTTTACAACAAACAAATCCCGCTTCGTCTTTATATCATAACGGCTGCTTCATTTCCGCCACGAAATGTTTCATTTGCTTTCACCAGATTATATTTTATATCATGCACCCTCGACACTTGCCCATTGCATTTATATGCGTTCTATCTAAAAGCTTTTTCTATGTTCGCGTACACCACTTCCGACCTTTTCAATTTCATGCGAATCATTTGATCCACACATCTTCGTCCATGTCTGAACCTGTTGCGTTCTTCCCCGACCAATCTGTCATTTGTCTTACTTTCTCCAAATCCTCCAATACACCTTCGCTATCATACTAGAATTGTTTTACCCTTGAAATTCTACCTGCCTCCTATCTGCCCTTTTTTAACCCTTTAACTGAACTCTTGAGTCTCAACAGTCACTTCCACAAATTCTCTTCAATTCTCTCTCTCTCTCTCTCTCTCTCTCTCTTTCTCTCTCTCTCTCTCTCAGCATTTAACAAAGCTACAAATAATTCACCAGTCGATCCAAGAAACTATTCTCTTCAGACAGCATCTCTCCATTTGCATAGTGTCAAATCCTACGTTGATTCTATATATTTATATAGAGGACAGTGTACAATAGAGGGTTACCTTAGTATACTACCTGAGCTAGGCATAGAAAAGTATATGGATAAATTATGGGCCCACTCACAGCTGGGTCAGCTGGCTGCCAAAGGGCTTCAAATCGATTTATGGAACTTGCAAATGTGAGCCAGGTCCTAAAACGGTGAGCTACAATATATATATAGATATATATATATATATATATATATATATATATATATATATATTATATATATAATATACATACATGATTAAAAATATTAGAAATCAAGTCATCAATGATCCTTTAAAAACCTAATAACTATGCCTTTGAATTATTTGCACAAGTTATCTGTGGCCTCAACTGATAATTCACGTGCTTATTTGTGATTTTTAATTGTATGTGCACACACACACACACACACACACATATATATATATATATATATATATATATGTATATATATATATGTATATATATATATAGTATATATATATATATATATATATATATATATATATATATTATATATATAATATATATATATATAATGTGTGTGTACATACATACAATAAAAAATCACAGATACGCCGCACGTGATTGGGTTGTCAGTTGAGGCCACAGGTAGCCTAACCTGTGCAAGTAATTCAAAGGCATAGTGATTCAGGTTTTTCAAGCGTCATTTATAACTTTATTTCTAAAATTTTCGAACCTATATAGTATATATATATCTATATATATATATATTATATATATATTATTATATATATATATAATATTGTAGCTTAGTTATAGGACGGGCTCACACTTGCAAGTTCCAGAAATCGATATTTCGCCTGCCGGCAGCTAGCCGAACCAGCTGTGAGTGGGTTCAGTTTTTATCCATATATTTTTTCTATGCCTAGCACATAGCATACTATGTGTGTATGTGTGCGCGCATAAAATATATGTATATGTATATGTGGAGTGAGTAAACGAATCACCTAATGCCGAACATAGAGAGAAAAATGTTGATAATTTAAAGTGATACGTAGCACAACTGTCCGAAAGGACAGGTGTAATTCGAAGAACCTGAGCTCGTGCTCCGGTAGAAGTTAATGAGCACTGACAGGAAAAACTGGGGTAAAACGATACTGAACGCGGCCAGGCTGGCGGTGACATGAGAAGTGATGGACCACTGACAGTTGATTATGATGTCAGCGAACGGAGTGGCTCCGGGATTAACTCAGGATTAAATAACAGTGGCAGGAGGTTGCTAGGCTCGACATTATTCTGTACAGATCGAATGTCACTGGAATGTTCGATTCTGTGCTGTTTTTGTTTTTTTATTCAGTTTTTTTATTTTATTTTAACCGCCATCACTCCAAGTAGTTCTTTCTCCGTATGGTTTCCTTGAATGACACATCTCGTAAGGTAAATGGTGCCGCACGTCAGTGCACCCCACTTGGTGTACTATAGGCATTACTATGGGGTGTCGCAGCGTCCCTTTTGCCCTAGCTGGCCCCACTTCTTATCCTGTTACTTTACTACCCCATTCCCCTTCCCTTTCTTCAGTCTTGCTGTCAAACCTCTTATGATTTCATCGTGCAACTATGGAGATTCCTGTAGTTCCACCTGTAGAACATTGTACTTCAGCCCCACTATTTACCAAACCTCTTTATCTTGATGTCCAAAAACTCCAGCTGTCTCTTTTCTCTGTCTAAGGCCCCTTCCACACGAGGGGCAAAGACACGACGGGCACTAGATCCAACAGTCCAAGGGAGGCAGTAGTCACTTGGACCACACTCGTGATCGCCATCCACTCACTAAAACAAAATTGGTAACAGTGTCTGCCCGCCGTGCATTTGCCCCTAGTGCGGAAGGGGCTTAAGGCGTTAAATGGTCGAAAGTGCCCCGGTGCTAGGCTTGGGAGCCGTAATTTCACAAAATCGAAAGACAATCCGGAAACACAAGTTTAACCTTTCTGCAGAGGGTTGGATTACTGCATCCTTTTTCATAGGGCCTCGCTCCTTATCCTTGGCATTCTTCTTAACGGTAATGGGCTACATATCGGAATCGGGGTGCCATCTCATAGAAAGCAAAAAAAAAAAAAAAAAAAAAATTATTTGCTGACACTGATTTATGGGTATTTTTCTTCTTTAAAAAATTAATTATTTGCTGACACTGATTTAAGGGTATTTTTCTTCTTAAAAAATATATGATTTGTTGACACTGATTTAAGGGTATTTTTCTTCTACAAAAAATAAATGATTTGCTGATACTGATTTAAAGGTATTTTTCTTCTTAAAAAATAAATGATTTGCTGACACTGATTTCAGGGTATTTTTCTTCTAAAAAAAATTGATGATTTGCTGACACTGATTTAAGGGCATTTTTCTTCAGAAAAAATAAATTGTTTGCTGACACTTATTTATTTAAGGGTATTTTTCTTCTTAAAAAATGATTTGCTGACACTAATTTAAGGGCATTTTTCTTATGAAAAAATAAATTATTTGCTGAAACTTATTTAAGGGTAAATTTTTTCTTCTAAAGAAATTTAAAATGGGATATTTTTTGCTGTCACTGAAAAAATTTTAAGGTTTATTCTTTTCTTACTAAAGAAATGAAATTGATTTGCTGACAACTGATTTAAGGGTATTTTTGCCTTCTAAAGAAAAAATAAAATTTTTGATTTGCTGACCCTACTTTGAATGGGTAAAGGGTGTTTTTCTTACTAAAAAAAGAAATTAAATTTGATTTGCTGCACTGATTTAAGGGTATTTTTCTTTCTAAAAAATTTGAAAAAATGATTTGCTGACAACTGATTTAAGGGTATTTTTTCTTCCTAAAAAAAGAAATTAAATGAATTTGCTGACACTGATTAAGGGTATTTTCTTCTAAAGAAATAAATGATTTTGCCTGACATGAATTTAAGGGTATTTTTTCTTCCTAAAAAAATTAAAAAATGATTTGCTGACACAACTGATTTAAGGGTATTTTTCTTCTAAAAAAAATTGAAATGTTTGCTTGCACTATTTTAAGGGTATTTTTCCTTCAGAAAATAAAATTATTTGCTGACACTTTAATTTAAGGGTATTTTTGTTTCTTCTAAAAAAATTATTGCCTGTCAAAAAAACTTCGATTTAAGGTATTTTTCTTTTAAAAAATTATGATTTGCTGACACTGATTTAAGGGTATTTTTCTTCCAAAAAAATTGATGATTTGCTGACACTGATTTAAGGGTATTTTTCTTCCAAAAAAATTAATGATTTGCTGACACTGATTTAAGGGTATTTTTCTCCAAAAAAATGATGATTTGCTGAACAAACCCTGATTTAAGGGTATTTTTCTTCCAAAAAATTAAAATGATTGCTGACACGATTTAAGGGTAATTTTTCTTCTAAAAAAAAATTTTTGATTTGCTTGCATGAAAAAAATTTTTAAGGGTATTTTTTCTTCTTAAAAAAATTAATGATTTGCTGACATGATTTAAGGGTATTTTCTTTTCTTAAAAAAAATAATGATTTGCTGAACAATGATTTAGGGTTTTTATTTTTCTTCTAAAAAAAATTAATGATTTGTGCACTGATTTAAGGGTATTTTTTCTTCTAAAAAAAAATTAATGATTTTCTGACTGATTTTAAGGGTATTTTTCTTTCTAAAAAAATTTAATGAATGCTGATTTTTTCACGATTTAAGGGTATTTTTTCTTCCTAAAAAAAATTAAATGATTTCCTGCAACTGATTTAAATATTATTTTTCTTCTAAAAAAAATTAATGATTTGCTTGACACTGATTTAAGGGTAAATTTTTCTTCTAAAAAAATTAAGATTTCCTGCGTGATTTAAGGGTTATTTTTTCTTCTAAAAAAAAATTAATGATTTGCCGACAAAAAAAACCTGATTTAAGGGTATTTTTCTTCTAAAAAAAATTAATGATTTGCTGAACACTTGATTTAAGGGTATTTTTTACCCTTAAAAAAATTTAATGCTTCCTGCCACTGATTTTTAAGGGTATTTTTCTTTCTAAAAAAAATTAAATTGATTTGGGCTTGACCACTGGATTTAAAGGGTATTTTTTTCTTAAAAAAAAATTAATGATTTGCCGACACTATTTAAGGGTATTTTTCTTCTTAAAAAAAAAATTAATGATTTTCCACACTGATTTAAGGGTATTTTTTCTTCTAAAAAAAATTAATGATTTGCCGCCGACAAAAAAACTGATTTAAGGGTTTATTTTTCTTTCAAAAAAAATTAATGATTTGCCGACACTGATTGAAGGGTATTTTTCTTCTAAAAAAATAATGATTTTTCATTGCACTGAAATTTAAAGGGTATTTTCTTCTAAAAAAAAATTAATGATTTCTGACCACTGATTTAAGGGTATTTTCCTTTAAAAAAAATTATGAATTTGCTGAACACTGATTTTAAGGGTATTTTTCTTCTAAAAAAAATAAATTAATGATTTCTGACACTGATTTTAAGGGTTATTTTCTTCTAAAAAAATGAATTTGATTCTGCTGGACATGATTTTTAAGGGTATTGTCTTCTAAAAAAAAATTAATGATTTCCCTGCACTGATCTTAAGGGTATTTTTCTTGTAAAAAAATTTAATGGGATTCCGCACTTTTTGACTTCGGGGTAAAATTTTTCTTCTAAAAAAAATTAATGATTTGCGACACTGGGATTTAAGGGGTATTTTTCTTCGGGGGGGGTAAAAAAAATAATGATTTCCTGCACTGGATTTAAGGGTATTTTTGTTCTTAAAAAATTAAGATTTTGCTGAAAAAAAACCACTGAATTTAAGGGTATTTTTCTGGTCTAAAAAAAATTAATGATTTGCTGACATGATTTTAACGGGTATTTTTTCCTTCTAAAAAAAAATAAATGATTTTGCCGACACTGGATTTAAGGGTATTTTTCTTCTAAAAAAAATAATGATTTGCTGACACTGATTTAAGGGTATTTTTCTTCTAAAAAAAATTAATGATTTGCTGACACTGATTTAAGGGTATTGTTCTTCTAAAGAAATAAATGATTTGCTGTCACTGATAGATTGATTGATTTGTTATTCTTACTGGCGTCGCAACAACGAGGTTATTGACGCCGTTGCTGTCACCGACTTAAAGGTATTTTGCTGCTATAAGAAAACGCTGATGGAAAGGATCACAAAGCCTATCTCAAGCTAAGTCCTGTATTAATAAATAAACGATGAAGATAATTAAGGTACTGCATATGAAAAAGGGCATAAACCTACTCTACAAAGAATAGGAGGTTACAGGAGTCGAGAAAAGGAGTCGAGAAACACAGAAGGCTGCAAACAAAGTTCTTAGCTTGGGGGTTGTGGGAAATAAAAGGTCGCTGAGCTGAGGATGGAAATAAAATGAATTCTAATCTCCACGTGTTATTATGTTACGAGCCCACAGCAAGAAATTACTTTTATTAACTTCGCTTTCTTATTTACTCTTTTAAATAGCAAAAGCTACACGTAAATATTCATTTGAAACTTATACACAGTAGAAAATTACCCATGTAAAGTAAATAATAACCATGGTGAACAAAACCACGGTGCATAAAAATTAGAAATGTATATAACGCCTCTCATTTGTCTAGAAAATAAAAATGCACTTTGAAACTCACTTTTAAAGGAAAAACTGGACCATAAAAAACATCAACTTGAGGTTCAGTCTCATACTTGTTCTTTCGTTTCTACTAAAACTGTTATTCTGAAAGAGTTGTTTCTTTTACTTGTCACGAGCAGACCACGAGGCAGAACACATCTGACACGCATAAATTAAGAACACCTTGCTAGTAAGTACTTGAAACAAAACACTTTTACGTTGCATGGAACCAGTGGTTAATACAGCAATGGGACCATTGGCTTTACATGACTTCCGAACCACGCCGAGAGTGAACTTCTACCGTCAGAAATACATATCTCTCATACCTCAATGGAATGCCCGAGAATCGAACTCGTAGCAGGCCAAGACCATACCGATCACGCCACCGAGTGAAATATGGGGTACACATCCCCCCTTTTATTTTTGAAAGTGACTCGATCACGCCGCTGGGGCGCTTTTGAGTGAAATATGGGGTACACATTCCTTATGTTTTTTGTATTTTTTTTAAAGAGAGGGGGTGGGGGGAGGTAAACCGTAACCTACCTGAGCTTTGACAGCTGATGAATAATTCATATCTTGCCAACTTCCCAGAATGTGAGAGTAGATAGAAAATCGAACCCTGAAGGGTTGTTTTGATAACAAGCTGGAAAAGTACCATCATCATCGTGTTTATTATCGCATACGAATATTATTGTTGGAATTTATTATCACTGCCACCATTATTACTTCTATTGTTATCATCAATAATCATAATATTATTATGACCATTGGCCACATACTATCCTGTTTGTGATAGTAACAATAACTGAGACGAAGGCTTTAAATTCATTTGTAACCCCAATACTACTGATAAAAACAACAAAACTAACCAGGACCAACAATAATAATAATAATGAAGACAATTATAATTACAAAATCATCCTTAGTTTCCATAGTAATCATTCTCCTCTTATTCTCATTCTAATGAAGACAATTATAATCACAATTTCATCCTTAGTTTCCAAAGCAATCATTCTCTGCTTATTATCATTCTTAAAATTTTTATGAAACGAATAAGAAAAACAGATCACCTGATAATCAATACTCAAAATTGATTTATGTAACTGAACAAAACACCGGGATCCTCGATTCTGTCAGCAGATACAATCCTTGGCATCTCTCATTATTATTATTATTATTATTATTATTATTATTATTATTATTATTATTATTATTATTATTATTATTATTATTATTATTATTATTATTATTATTATTCTGAAGATAAAACCTATTCAAATGGAACACGCCGACAGATGCCACTGACTTGAAATTCAAGCTTCCAAAGGATGTGGTGTCCATTAGGAAGAAGTAAGACGAGGTAAAGGGGAAATACAGAAAGAAGAGACCCCACTTATTCAAAAAGAAATGTCCTAAATAACATTAGAAATCTATCAGGCTTCATCTACTAATACTAACATCCACTTCAAAAGAGCCAAAAACACTTGCATAAAGAGAATTTGTCAGGCAACGAATTGTAAATAAGAGAGAACGAGTATTCCCAATATTCTAGGATAACTCCCGAGTACATGAAACTAACATAGCCTAGTAATACAATGTATAGATAAGGAGTGATTTGAAAAATTGGCGCAACAATGGATAACAATGGCTACATAAAAGTTATCATCGATCACTGCTTTACAAAAGACGAGTAAAGAGGCTAACAATAGCTATTGTCTTCCACCTTCACAGGCTTAGATGTACTATCATTTTTCATTCATTTGCCATTCCTTTAGAGCTAACCTCGAGATGTGGATGCTAATGTATATATCTGTAAATATATATCTGTGTATACATACGTATATATATACATATATATACTATATATAAAAATATATATCTGATTTTTATTACACTTAATAAATGACAAACGGTTGTAAATTCTGGCTGGTATCGGTTATGCTAAGCAATCTTCGGTCCTCTGAAGATGGCTTAGCAATAATGCTGACACCAGTCAGGATTACAATCTTTTAAATTTCTCCCTTATGATGTTTTATAATATATATATATATATATATATATATATATTTATATAATATGCACATACTTACATTGCCAGACAAATCGGACACCGCACACAAAGACACACAATGGAAATTCGTCAATCTATCAAGCACTCGAAAATCTATAAAATTAATTCCGTGTAATTTCACCAAGCTATGGAGAACGTGGCCGCAATTTGCAAGAACTCCGTTTTCAAGAAGATGGTTTCACTCCTTTGTTACTTTATCTTTAAGTAAGTAGCTAAAACACACGCATCGTCGCTCCTGCACCTGACTGATTCTCTCTACGTTCAGCTGACAATTTCAAAGGGCATTATTATTATTATTATTATTATTATTATTATTATTATTATTATTATTATTATTATTCAGAAGATGAAACCTATTGATATGGAACAAGCCTACAGGGGCCATCGACTTGAAATTCGAGCTTCCAAAGAATATGGTGTCCATTAGGAAGAAGTAAGACGGGGTCAAGGGACATCCAGAAAGAAGAGACCTCATTTATTTAAAAAAAAAATAATAATAATAAATTAACCATTCTAACAGAGGATGATCGTTAAATCTACCAAAGACTCCGATCTACAGACAAAAGAGAATTATACGGGAAAAAACGCTGCCAATTTTTCCAAACCTCTCTATTCGACTGGAAATTTCAACATAATTAGCTTTTATTCATTATATCGATTTCTTGTAAAAGCAACTGTTTCAGACGCGCATTTTCGTTATTCGCAAACAGATATGACAACGAGTTTTGCTTAAATTAGCTATATGAAAATCCCAGCCTTTAGTTTCCTCAATAATTATTTTCGGATTCGGTTTCTTAATTCTGACCAGATGACGGAGGCAAAAAATTCATGAAGTCCGTATTATAATCTTTAATCTTTAGAATGCTCTTACATTCATAACCTCATTACCATTCGACTCATTTGAGATCATTAAGCTAATTTCTTGGTATCATTACTTGGCGCACACCTAGAGAAGAAAAAGTTTGCATTTACGAAATGTCAAAAAACCAACGGTACTTGGACATTTCTATACTCTTCATTATCCTGACAAACAATCTTATTTATAATCATAACAAGACAGACCATCATAATCTACAGGTAACTTTTATTCTATATTAGTTGGACCTTAAAGATAAGCACCAACAGGACCACCGCCAACGAAAATCTATTCCTCACAAGAGCATTTCGCAACCAAGGAAGTCGAACCGAATGACGTCAATCTCCATTCAGTTCCGTCATGATGGAAGTCCGGGCGTCAAATGTCTGTCAATCACTTATGTTATTATGCGGGCGGTCAGTGGTCTTGAGGCGCCTGCGCTAAAAAGGAGGAACCATCAAGAAAGGAATGATTTAGAGTCGTTAAGCAAAGTGTCCGAAAAAAAAATGTACTCACGTTTTGACTCCTTATAACGCATTGAATCTTTCCTTGCAACGTTTCATTTGATATGTCTGATATTTGTATTGGTAGCATTTAAATCTACTGTTGATTGATATACTTGCTTTGTAATTCTACAGGTTTCCCCCCAAAATGACTCACATTTTGACTCCCCATCACTCACTGAATTTCTCATTTCTTTCCAGATCAAATGAAATCTTTAAAATGGAAGACGTACGACTAAGTTTCGAAGAAAGAAAATTTATCATAAAGTGCTCCTGGAAGCACAACATCATGGAAGTGCAAAGGCAATTTAGAAGACATTTCACGAGATCCACCAACGCGACGCACAGTTGTTCGTATCCGAGATATGTTTGAATCAGATGGAACTGCGCATGACGTCCATAAGGAGCGTTTGGGAAGACTACGGCCATCAGCCAGTCCCGCAAAGGAAAAACATTTGCTGGGAACCCTCTCCCGATCCCCACAGATATCAATTCGACAAACGGCTCTTAGGACCAAGTTCTAGGGACATGAATCCCAAAATCAAGCGCCCATCGGATTTTAAAGTGAGTTTACTGGTACGTTATGATGTTTTGGCCAATCCAGTACCACTTTATAATAAATTTTCTAAATTTCCTTTCCTCAAAACTTAGTCGTACCTCTGCCATTATTAGGGTCCATTTGATTTGGAAAGAAATGGAAAAATCTATGAGCTATGGGGGAGTCAAAATGTAATTTTTTTAGGGGGAACCCTGCAGAATTACAAAGCTACTATGTCAATCAACAGTCAATTTCAATGAAACAAATATCAGACATGTCGAATGAAACGTTGCAACTGACTGACATACAGGATGTTTAGAGAAAATAGCAATAACAATATGAAAAAGCGCTAATAACAAACCACTAATTGATAGCGAGCAATGATATTTTTTAAAAATATTATTTACTGTGATTACAAAGACATGTTTTATACTTTAACAAAGCTTTGACAAATAAGGTCCGGCACTGTTTCAGGTACGAAAAGAGGCGACAGGCTGTATGTACAAGAAGGCGTTTCAGAAGTATAAGGGGACTCGTCAGGCATAATATATCACGATGAGATCCCAACAGGGTTGGTAATGATTAAATCAACTGATTTAATCAAGTGATTAAATCACTGATTTTTTCATTTAAAAAATCATGATTTTTAAATTTTCTTATGTTTTTAATTTGAAAGCAAACAAATTGAATAACTGTGCTGCATCTATTTATTTTAATATAAAAAAATTGCAAGTACAAACTTTAGGCCAGAACTGGAAACCTAAAAGATAAATCAATAGTAATTCTGTCACAAAATACATTTTGAGGAAAAAATGGATTGAAAAAACATCTAACAAATCAAAAAACCAAATAAATAACAAAAATCAAATAAATACAAAAATCACTGATGCATCACTGATTTTTTTTTATTATTTTTTTTTTTTATAATAAAAAAATCACCAACCCTGGATCCCAAGGTATTACCAAACGGACATTTAAAAACATAAGGGTCAAGCAAGAGAGCAAAATGATAGGTTCAGCTAGATAAAGAGATCCAGAGAGTAAATGAGAAGAAATACAAAGATCTAAAGGTGGAACTGGGAAAAAAAGCCCCCAATTTGCACTAAGAAGTAAGTTGGAGAAGCTGAACAGCAAGACTGGAGAAAGGAAGTCTGTATGGGGTTAAAGAAAAGGCTAAAAAGTATGTGCAGCTAGGAGCTAAGGGACACCGCAAAGACCCTTTAGTTATACGTATAGTGCACCACGTGAGGTGCACTGACGGCACTAACCCAATGGGACCTAATCAAGGACGGTGATGGAATGATGGAATCGGCCTTAAATAAAGAGAGGCAGGTAATGAACATCTCAAAAGGAGCATGGAATTCAGATGTGATCGACAAGATTTTCATTCAACCAACGCTTAAGAAGATTAAAGGAAGATTATCAGCGGGAGTGACCTAAATTGGCTTACCTGTGGATACATGGATACATCTCTTGGTATAAATACCACCTTTTCTGTAAACTTTTCTCATTCATCTACCTGAAGGGGGAGACAGCAGTCTCTGAAATATAGTATTTTTCTCTCTATATTTTAGTGTTTTTATGGGCTCTTTTTATTAGATGGAATTCTGTTGTAACAGAACATTCTTACCAGTCATATATATATATATATATATATATATATATATATATATATATATATTATATATATATATATATATATATATATTATATATATATATATATATATTATGATCGCTGCGCATGTACTCGAACAGTTTTCAATTACTACCTTCAGTGTGAATTCCCCTTAGTCTCTTCATAAGCCTATTATTCAACAACTTCAAAGACTGAGTTACTAACAATATCTATTTTTATCCCTAGCATAAGTTATCATGATCCTACGAGAGAGAGAGAGAGAGAGAGAGAGAGAGAGAGAGAGAGAGAGAGAGAGTTGATTACCTTTACTGTTTTTTTTTTCTGCTAATTATGAATTGCAGCCTCCTCTATTAATGTAATGAATAAGTAGCTTTTGGAAGATGATAAGATTCCGAAGATTACTACCAATTAGTAGCGAAATAAGAGAAATTTGCCTTATGCGGAGAACAATTCCTTTCGGAAATAGGACAAAAAGTCCTCATTCTATCGTGGCCAAAGACTCCAAAAGTGTAACTGCAGGGAACTTCTCGTCTGCTAACATAAACGCAAAACTAAGCCATTTGAAATGCCATTGCAGTTTGCCTTCTCTCAAAAAATTAACTTCCAAAACTATAATGACAAAGGCTTATTAAAATAAGCAGTAATGTTTATGATGATACAAATATACTAGTTATTACTTTGAATCATTGTCTATCAAATAAATCTCCGTAGGAAATATTTTCTTGCTTTTGGTTGTCGTACAACAGATTACATGAAAATATCAACATTTCCATTTATTTTTGCTTTATGGAATGATACGGCGATGGCATTTTTCCGAATTACTTAGATGTTATAGCCTAATCACTGTTTGAATTATAACTTTTTGTTGATATCAAACAGGCTTGGTTACGTCAATTTAACGGTAATAAAATTAACCTGCTAGTAGTTATCCCATCTCCCAGCCTTATTGGCAATTATACGAAGTTACTGATAAATACGTATAGTTGCCAATTACCACCTTCAACAATAGAAAACGCTCCAACAAACCCACACACACATACAACACATACATTGTTTACATATATATATATATATATATATATATATATATATATATATCACATTTTCCTTTAATAGCAAAAACATACCATATCACAAAAGAAATTATTGCCACAACAACAACGTGACAAAGCAATTACATTAAAAGTCTAAAGTTCCATTTTGACATCAATGGACTAAAGTATAAAGAAAAAAAAAAAAACATTAATTCATCCATACAGCATAAAAACATCGAGCTCCCCAGTCTTTGATGTCACTAAAACATGCCAGACGTGACACACGGCACACAGATATGAGTACCAAGAATCACACACGCCAAGTGAGTGTAGGTGTCTCCTGAAGAAGGCTGCTAAGATGAAGGTGCACCTGTTCGCTGCCACTTTTGAGTGCCCGGGAGGTGATGTATATCGTTCAAATCTTACTCTTGTACCACAAGATAACCGGTGATTGAGGGGTTAGCCGGTGATTGATTGCACCTCTTAACGAGCCACCGCTCAGTCACCGAGAAGGGGCACCTTTGTGTGAATGAGTGTATGAGTGAAACTAACAGAGATAGAATGACATTAAGACATACAGGAAAATAACGGCCAGAAAAGTTCAGTACCGAGAGCTTTGACATTCTTCCGCTTTCACTGATACACACACGCACATACATATATATATGTGTATATATATATATATATATATATATATATATATATATATATATATTATATATATATATATATATATATATATATATAGCGTGTGTGTGTGCACAGACAGTAGTCCATGTTTTATGTCAATTCACTCATGCCACACTGATTGATTAATATATGACATTTCGGCTAAAAAGCCAAGCACTGGGGCACTTTCAGCCGTGCAGTACTTTACACAGTGAGAAGAAGGAGCTGGAGTGGTTGGACAGCAAGACTGAAGGAATAGGTATGGAAGCAAAGTAAAAGGTTAAAAAGGGACGCTGCAAACTGCCTTTAGTTACGCCCTCAGTGAATCAACTATCCAGACATACACAATGTTTGATTTCAAATTCTGCATGCTCGGAGAAGTGAATCATTTGCTTCCTTTCCCAACTTCACCTCCCAATTCTTTGCCTTCTTCAGTGGTCCATTTTCAGTGACAACCTTAACAGAACTTTAAGAGAACTTTCTGTGCTATTTTCGATGCCGCACAAGTTCTGAGAACTATGGATTTTGATCCTTGGATGGAACTTGATGCATAAATCACCAATGACATTTAACAAATATTTACAACTCCTGCAATAACTTTTTGATTAAACAAAAAGAAAAAAAAAAGAACACGGTATCAAAATAAATCTCTTAAGAGAATACATGAGCCAAAGAAACTGTCGACTTTATCTACTCTTAACTTCTGCCACTGACATCCGGGAAAAATGACAATGAATTCTGCTTCTTCGTGGTTAGATATTTCAAGTTCACCTGAAGCAAATTATCCTTCTCGTGTGTCATCAGGAGATCGGCAGCCTTTCTATCACTGCATCTTTGTCATTCACTTCGCTTAGGCTCATTACAGTCATTATCTTTACGTTTTATCATAAGAACAAAGACCTATGACGAGTTCCCATCCAAAATTTCTTGTATGCAGAGGAGATAGGTATATAGACTTCATTCCTTTATTTTATTTCATTTTATTTCATTTTTTGCTGGTATCGTAATGCTTTTAAATCTCGAAAAATAGTCTTCTTTACGTGAATCGTGATAAAAAGAAAAGTATATTATACTATATCGTACAGAACCGGTATTTTATGTTAATTCGCTCATAAGCAAGGAGCTCTGAATGAATAATTTGTGTTAATATAAGACTTTTCTATAAATATATATAATGTGCGTGTGTGAGAACGAATCTGCATTAGCTCAGTGCTTATAGTGTTGCGCTTATTTTCTTCGTCCTCAGTTCAAATCCTATCGTGAAAGGAGAGTTTCCTCCTATTAGTTCTGAATTTGGTTTTCAATAGTTTCGTTGGCAAATCGGTATTAAAAATATAAGAAATAGAGGTTCAAAGAGTGTAGAACCCAAATTTGATTATCGGGCAAGGCCGAGTGTCATAAGCCTGTTCCGTTAAAACCAATGGCGCCTCTGTTCAAATAAACAGTGAATTATGCCCTGCGTCATAGAGTTATGTGGCTGTTATCTGTTGCAGCCATGGTGCAGAGGGCATTGAGCAGTAATCTCGCCCCAGATTAATTGCTGACTGACTTATGTAAGACGAACTTCATCTGGAGACACCCTCTCCATGGTGAAAAGGCTTATAGGTGAATGTAAGACAAATGACAGTACTGATAAGGGGTGAGGGGTGAATCAAGGGCTTCTTATGAAATAGTGATGTGCGAAGTCTGAGAAAGTGAAAAAGATTTATTTGCCCTATATTGACCTAGAAAGGTAATGATAGAATCGATGGGGAGGCAATATGGAGGGTAATAAGAATATACAGTATAGGGGGATTGGCAGGTATAATTGATTACAATTTTCACTAGCGGAAGCAACGAGTGTGTTAGAATACTAATTCGATTTTTTTTTTTTTCGTTTCTGTTAACCGATCTCTTCTTTCTGTATTTCCCATTACCTACTGTTACTTCTTTCTAATGAACCCCATATTCTTGGGAAGTTTGTATTTCAAGTCAATGCCCCACATGAGCTTCTTCCATAGGAATAGGGTTCATCTCCTGAATGATAATGAATAATAATAATAGTTATGGAATAAAGAAATAAGAAGTGAATGGAGTACGGAATTTTTTATGCTTGCAGACGATGCATAACTGACTAGAAATAGTGAACAGAAACTCCTAAAACAATGTGAAAGGTTCAAAGTGTTGGTAGCAGGAGAAAGTAGAGAATAAATATAAGACTATGGTTATGAGGGTATATGCTGTCTTAGGAAGGAGCAATGACTGTTACCAAGTAGGGTAGAAGGATGGAAGTGGCTGATCTGCACAGGTATTTGGGATTAATATAACGGCTGGACGAAATATTACCGAGCCACTCCGGTGAGGTGAGTTTAGCGGGTGGGGACGGCAGCCAAACTCAGTGCCGGTCCCAAGCCCGGATAAAGAGGGAGGGTTAGAGTCAGGAAGGGCATCCGTCCGTAAAACATCTGCTAAGGGATGTTATGAAATGAGCCGCCCAAGATATAAAGTTCTGAGGAGGCTCATTAAAGTGGGAATTTAGCTAAGAAAAAGAAGTCAGGTCGAAATAGATGCGAGTCACAAAACAAGTGAAGCATAATAGGTAGAAGGATGTGCTGGACATCTACTAGAGTAGACGTTGTATGAAGGCAAAGGTGTGAATAAGACGATGGGCTGTTGAACCAATTCTACTTTATGGAGGTGGATGTGGATGTTGAGTAAGAACTGATGGAAGGAAGAGAAGGAAATGTGGAGATACATAGATATGGTAAAAATGTTAGCGTGGGTGTATGAAGGGATCAGTACTTTGAGGTGGTTAGGTCGTGTAGAAAGAATAGAATTATTATAGGCTTTGAAATGTATAATTCAAAGAAGGAGGAGTAATAAATCACATTCAGAGTCCTGGATAAATGGCGTTAAAGAGGCATTGAAAAGGAAATGCCTAAATATCCAGGAGGCATAAGTTTGTTTGTATGGTGTTTTTACGTTGCATGGAACCAGTGGTTGTTCAGCAACGGGACCAACGGCTTTACGTGACTTCCGAACCACATCGAGAGTGAACTTCTATCACAAGAAATACACATCTCTAACCCCTCAGTGGAATGACTGAGAATCGAACTCGCGGCCACTGAAGTGGCACGCTAACACCAAACCGACCACGCCACGAAGGCATAAGTGTGTATAAAAGAAAGAGGTGAATAGTGCAGTACGTTCAGCAGGTTTCCGATGAGCTTTCTGCGTAGGTTTATGAACCAGCCAAGGTTGTTAAATTTAATAAGTGATTAGTGATAACAATGAATGAAAAAATGGAATTTAAATTTGGATACGCGTCTTATATTGCCTATAAAGATAAAAAGAACACGAAGAGAGAAAGGAATTACAACTGATGACACATAAACAAAAATCAAGGAGTTATCACAAATGAAAAACTAATAAAAACAGGAATAGAGCTCATTCGATGTGTAACACGAGAGAGAGAGAGAGAGAGAGAGAGAGAGAGAGAGAGAGAGAGAGAGAGAGAGAGAGAGAATGAACACTTCAAGCATCTTTACATCCTTTCACCTTAGTAAAAAAAAATATATTACTTTTAGTTATATGCAAAATAATTTTACGCTCATGAAATACTCCCTTACCCTGTGTCTTACAAAAAGTTAATTGCATTCCGATATATCCTCCGGATGTGAAATTTATGAGACGTTGAAGGGTTGCCTTAAACCCCCACATTTGAATATCAACATTTCAGGAAATTCATCTCAAACCTCATTACTTATTCTAAATTTTACTATCTATACTTTATGCTTTTCTGCTCACTGTTTGTTCTGCTCAGTTTTATTTAATGAAAACTTATTCAGTGATGTTCGGTAAGGGATTAGTGCCATCAGTGCACCTCAAGCGGCGACTGTAGCCATTACTTGAGGCTCTTCGAAGCGTCCCTTAGTCCCCCTAGCTGCAACCCCTTTCAAATTATCTGTACATCCGTCCATAATCTCTTTCTACCATCTTACTTTTCACCCTCTCCTAACCAACTGTTTCATATTGCAATTGCGAGGTTTTTTCCTCGTGCCACACATTTAAAAAACCCTTTTATTCTCAATTTCCCTTTCATCGGTGAATGACCTCGTAGGTCGCAGCGTTCGGCCTCTGGCCTAAATTTTAGAATCTAATTTTAGGTATTCAGTGAAGGTAACTGACAAATTCAAAGGCCTTTTGATATTTCAAATGTATTCCACATAGGAAAATGAAAATGGTTTATCTCAGAAAATGTCCAACAGTTTCGTCCTCCAATGGACCTCTTCTTGGAGCGTTTATTAATAAATGGCTCCAATAGGAGGTGCACTGGAGGACGAAACTATCTTTTGATATGTTCCATTTGAATGCGTACACTACGCGAATATGCAAAATAAAAACACAAAATTATTAATTGCAGCAGCACCCACAATTTCATTCGACTTCGGACTCAGAATACTTGACAGAAGATGTTTAACATCCCCGTTAAGGCTTATACCAGCCGCGCGACGTATCGAACAAAATGAATTTCGTCTCCCGAACACCATATATCGTTTAGGCCCATCTCTAGGCCTATCCAGTTTCCGTTTTATGTTCAGTCATTATCAGCCCTTTTTATGCCTGACATTTCTACCGTGGTCATCTCTCTCTCTCTCTCTCTCTCTCTCTCTGTAAATCTTTCAGGTTATGGCCGCATATAAAAATCTATATACAACTGTAAAAGTTGTCTATTTTACTGGTAAGATACACATTCCCACTTTGGTTGCGATAATTGTACTGTTTTTTACCTGTAAATATGTCTGTGTAATAATAAAACAAAATTTAGCCTCTTGGCACCTAATAAAACAAAATTTAGCCTCTTGGCACCTCTATTTCTTTTATATAAATTGTTGTATATGAATTCATACTCGAAATAAAGTATTATTATCATTAATAAAATTAATTATCCTGTAATTCGAGAATCATAATTTTAGAGTCATATATAAATTATCTTGGTCATTTCAAGAACTTGAGAGAATACTATAAAGACGATCATGGAGCGTCTGAAAAACGCAGCGATTATCAACCACAGAGAAAAGAAAAACGACAAAAAAGAGGTAAAATAAGACAGACAGAATAAACAGAATATGAATATAGATTTAGGCCAAAGGCCAAGTACTGGGACCTTGAAATGGAAATTGACAGTAATAGGTTTGAAAGGTGTAACAAGAGGAAAACTTCGCAGTTGCACTATGAATCAAGTGTCAGGAGAGGGGTGGAAAGTAAGACGAAGAAAGAGAATGTGGAAGGAGGTACAGTAAAAGGAACGAAAGCGGTTACAGCTAGGGGCCGAAGGGACGCTACAAAGAACCTCAAGTAATGCCTACAGTGCACCGCATGAGCTCCACTGACGCCACTATCCCCCCTACGGAGGAATGAACAGTATACTGAAATAAAACTAATTTGCAGATACAAAGAAGAATACTCCAGACGAACTAAAACACGAGAGTCTGAGATAATACGAGCACGAATGAATAATGGATTAACGTACGAAAAAAACAACAATCACACGACCCAACAGAGGATAAGCGCAAACATGAGTAGCCTCTTTAGTACGACCGCTGACAAATCAGTGGGGGTTTAAATATCTGCTTAGCGTCAACTCCCTTCCCGTCTAGGGAATTATTCGTCGGTTTCTCTTGCCTGGCTGAGTCTCGAGACCCCACAGGGCCTCCTACCCCTTTTCACATCAAACTACATAAAGGTCCGTGCTGGCATAAGGCTGGCGTAATCTAAACCACCCAACCAACGTATTTGAAAAGGGCGTTTTTGGATGCTTAGGTGCATAATCTACGAGTATTAGTGTGTGGACGCGTAGGTACATAATCTATTATGTGGATGCGTAGGTAAATAATATATTAAAGTGTGTGGACGCGTAGGTACATAATCTACGAGTATTAGTGTGTGGACGCGTAGGTACATATCTATTATGTGGATGCGTAGGTAAATAATATATTAAAGTGTTGTGGCGCGTAAGTACTAATCTACGGTTATTAGTGGTTGGGGCGTAGGTAAACATTCTTAATGTGGATGCGTAGGTAAATAATATATTAGTGTGTGGACGCGTAGGTACATAATCTATTATGTAGATGCGTAGGTAAATAATATATTAAAGTGTGTGGACGCGTAGGTACATAATCTATTATGTAGATGCGTAGGTAAATAATATATTAAAGTGTGTGGACGCGTAGGTACATAATCTATTAAGTATGTGGATGCGTGGGTACATAATCTATGAAAGTGTGTGGATGCGTACGTACATATTCTATCAATATGTGGATGCTTAGGTACACAATCTTCAAAGTGTGAGGATGCGTATGTATGTAATCATATACGTTTGTTTGAATACAAAACTATACTGATCATCTGCTTGAATACAAAACTATAAAAAAAAAAATTCCATTCCTTTCGCTTATTCACTGTTTTTTTTTATAGCCATATTTGTTCTTAGTTTTTTATTGGTATTCAGTTTTATAAATGTCCTTTTTTCTTTTAGACAGCCGTTCGATTCCCAATTATCTTGTTGGTCGAGTTAGTAGTTTCCTTATCATGGGTAATAATAATAACGGCACTTAATTTTTATAGAATCTTTCCAATTCTTCTTAATGTCTTTTTCTCATCAGCATGTAGCTGGTATATCAGGTTTTAAAGATTTCAGTTGTCTAAGACAACTGAAATCTTTATATGTTCTTAGGAAACCTGATGAATCTTTATATGTCCTTCGGAAACCTGATATACCAGCTTCATGCTGATGAGAAAAAGACAATAAAACGAATTGAGAAGATTCTATATAAATTCAATGCCTTTGAAACAGCTATAATATTCAATGCTACTGTCCTCAGAGAAGGCCTCCTTCATAATAATAATAATAATAATAATAATAATAATAATAATAATAATAATAATAACAGACAACTTTAAATATTCAAAACAAACTTGAAGCGAAAGACGAATAGAAACTTTTACCAAGTGAAATATACGACAGACCTCCCAAGAGACTAGTGGGAAATACCACATGGATAATTGATATGAGCAGTACACACCAAGCGTCGATATAAACCTATAGAAAAAAGAGAGAGAGAGAGAGAGAGAGAGAGAGAGAGAGAGAGAGAGAGAGTGGCCGCGGGGTCAGGGATGGAAAGGTCCATAGAATTTAAGGATGCCTGTGGAAAGTTAAATTCATCCTACAAGTTGGGGGCAGTTCGGGCTACCTTTTTACGACCGAGGGCTTATCCTTAAGAGACGAACTCAGTTTATCCTCTACCTTTTACCGGGAAGGTGAAGACACCCTTATTTTTTCCCAATACGAGCAGACTCGCTTTTTTTTTCTTTGTATGCTTAAAAATAAGAAGCTTGTTATTCCTGTAGCATTAATTTTTTTTTTTTTTTTTTTTTTGCAAACACAGAATTGTTAATATTTATTCCAAGGACGAACTCGGCTGTTTTTGTCTACCACAAAGACTCAATTTTCTTTAGTCTACTTCTACTGAAAGAATTTCTCTTATTGTGAAGAAACTAGCATTTTCTCTTTCTAAAAAATCTTGTGAAGAAACTAGTATTTTCTCATTCTAAAAAATCTTATTGTAAAGAAACTAGTATTTTCTCATTCTAAAAAATCTTATTGTAAAGAAACTAGTATTTTCTCATTCTAAAAAAATCTTATTGTAAAAAAACTAGTATTTTCTCTTTCTAAAAAATCTTATTGTGAAAAAACTATTTTCTCTTTCTAAAAAAAACTGTTCTTTTATTTTATTTTTCACTTTGATGACTTGTTACCCGTAACGACAAGATCTACTCCTGTAACGGAAGATCCTCTACAGCCCACTGAGGCAGACTTCACCTTTTAATTCACTCACACACCCGTCGCTCTCTTCCTCTCAATATACTTAATCATTTGTGCCCTTTTTATGACATCTAGAGCCATAAACCTTTTCAACCCACAATTTGATCTCTCGCTATAAAGGGCAGTGGATGAGGATCGCCTGGTGATAAAATCCTATGTTAGGAGAGGAGCGATTTTCTGACGTAGTAAAAACATAAAAATAAAAAAGAAATTAAATTAAAAGTCCCTTGGGTCAAGGTAGCGCAGAAAAAATCGGGTTGAGGATCGGTGACGAAGAATCACGAAAATCTTGAAGGACTTTTTCCCATAAACTTTATACTGTGTCTTTATGGGATAATAATGTACCCCATGTTTCCATATATAAACTGGCAACACGACTTATGTCTATATTCTTAATTACAGATGACACATAACTATATATATACATTAAGCTACAAATGTCGTTTAATAATACCCAATTCACGCTACTTTGGGAATATTCCCGATTAGGAATCAACACCGAAGGGGAATTTTTAAGTGATAAATGACTCTGTGATTATCATCGACCGGAGTCGTTGGAAAGGAACTGCGTCGAGTGTTCGAGACACCTCAGTACCATAGTTCCTCGTTAGATGAGCGGTTTACGTGCTCGCCTGCCGATTCGGTAGAGCCGAGCTCGATTCCTCACTCTGCCGACGTGGAATCAGAGTAATTTGTTTCTGGTAATTAGAAATTAATTTCTCGATATAATGTGGTTCGGATCCCACAATGAGCTACAGGTCCCCTTGCTAAGTAACCAATTGGTTCCTAGCCGCGTAAAAATATCTAATCCTTCGGGCCAGCCCTGGGGAGAGCTGTTAATCAACTCAGTGGTCTGTTTATACTAAAATATACTTAACTTCAGTACCATTCCATTTATCACTTGAAAATTCCTCTTCGGAGATATTCTCGGAGTAGCGTGAACTGGATATTAAACGACATTATGTAGCTTAATGATTGTATGTAAATCGCTGTGATAGAAATGTCATACTTATATATAGTGTTCATTTGTTTGTTTGTTTGTATGGTGCTTTAACGTTGCATGGAACCAGTGGTTATTCAGCAACGGGACCAACGGCTTTACGTGACTTCCGAACCACGTCGAGAGTGAACTTCTATCACCAGAAATACACATCTCTCACTCCTCAATGGAATGGCCGAGAATCGAACCCACAACCACCGAGGTGGGACGCTAATACCATACCAAACACGTCGCTGAGGCGCGTATATATATAGTGTTCATAAGTACGTTTAGCCTTCTTACTCTCAACATTTCCAAATGACAAACTCTCCGCATGACCGAATCACCTCAAAATACCAGTTCACCTTTCATTTACACTAACACTCCTTTTCGGACCTCCATACGCCACATATATCATGAGATCATTCAGTTATCTGCTCCGCTGGTTTGGTGGCTAGCGTTGTGACAGGCCGCTCACACATCGCGGGTTCGCGCCTCCCCAATGTCATTGAAAAATCGCTTTATCTGTATCATGATCAGTTAGTGCTGCAGTGTGGGGTCTGCGGTGGCAGGTTGAAACTAACGTTCTTTGGAAGCTTGAATTTTAAGTCAATGGCCCCTTTGGTGTGCTTGTTCCGTGTGAATAGGTTTCATCTACTGAATAATAATAATTCATATTAGCAGCTTTTAATTTTGTCATTCTCACATAACATCCACATTTCATTTCCTCAGAAAGTATTCCTACACAGACCAATATGGCGTTCTCTTAAGTACGTGCAACCAAATGAAAATATCCTCGAGTGAACTTGATGCTGAATGTGTCTTGTAGAATGAATTCGCAGTAATCAGTGAAGTGCTACAAAGATATGATACTTCAGCTTTGCTGTTTCCCTGCTCAATGATTTTGTGATGAAAAAGTGGTCGCAGATGGAAGTGAAGGTTTCGACTGGTGTAACGACAAAATCCCAACTGACTTAATTAAAGTATGTATTTTAGAGGGATGCTATTTTCAACAGTACAGCACCACAAGACTCACAAGGCTTGCTTAATATAATGTGTCACATATCTAGGGATATGAGATTTAAATCTGCGAAAAACTGCATTAATGAGGAAACAGCAGGCACAAAACGTTAAACGAACATTAGAAGGTTATATCTGTCAAATATTTAAGTAGGTTATCTTGGCTGAGAATTTTGAGAGATTAAAAATAGGCAAATCAATGGGTAGCCTGAATAAGATTTGGGAATCAAATAGATTGAAATTACACACACACACACACACACACACACACACACAAAGATAGCACACAAGTCTATTACGGACACGCATCATGGCGGGACATGAAACTTTATCCAAAACATTTTGTCGATGTTAAAATTGAGCTTTAAAAATATCCGGAGTCAGACGGCAGCGTAGAGTGAGAATTGATACAACAAAGGAAATTAAGGAAGTTCCAAGCGTAATTCAGATAAACATTAGATAAACTCTTCAGTGACAAGGTTCGTACAATATTATCAACTAGTATATAATTCTGACATATACTCGTTTGATGTGCAGGTTCTTTACAAAAGTGTTCAAAATAAGACGTTCACGTTCTGTTAATACATTCGGGAGCAGTAATCACTGACATGGTCAATCCTTCATCATCTGCGAGCCATGAAGTTTCAATTACACTTTAATAAACGTGATTTTATTTCATACTGCTTTGTGCGTTTAGTGAATCCAATAAGTTCATTGCATTCACGGTCATGTTCATTACCCCTGTACTCTGCTGACCACAAGTGATGAAGCTGGTCCCTCACCAACACTTCTGATCGAATTAATAATAATAATAATAGAAGACCCCCTGCTGACGACCCCAAATATAAGGAGGACGGACACCACACCAAAAGCAGTCCACCTCAGCTTCTCAGCCTTGAGGATGTCTGGCAGCTCCTGACGAAAGCTCGCTTTAAGAGAGAGAGAGAGAGAGAGAGAGAGAGAGAGAGAGAAAAGAGAAAATTATAGTTTACCTGTAAAATTCAAATATATACACCGATCTTGACCCTGTATTTGATAATGACCTCTATAGGCGCTCTACTAGCCTGTTGAAGTAGCAAGGAAAAAGCCGCTATTCGAAAAATAGAGAAGAATCTCTACAATTGTAACGCTGCTGAAGTAGCCATTACTTTTAATAAATTAATAATAATAATAATAATAATAATAATAATAATAATAATAATAATAATAATAATCGGGGTAAAACTGATAAAGTAGTTACTACTTGCAATAAATGAAACTCGACCTTTGCTTACCAGACTTAGGTCATGTTACACCTTCCAGTATAATACATAATACAGTACTGTGCGAAAATCTATGTTGAAAATAACGGCAATAATAAGACGAATCTCTCTCTCTCTTTCTCTCAAATCTGGAGTCCATAGCCTTTGTAAAAAGATATTCCGGAGTACATATAGATTCCCTACTCCATTTACGTACACCAGGATGTAGCCTTCCTCCGTTTATACACATATCTCTCAACTATCATATCATTAATAGATAAATTCATTTAATAGAGTCTCAGCTATTACCCTTTAACACTAACTGCTCTGCAAACAAACAACCAGATGTGTTCATTAGCAGAACCAACAGAGAGCCCAAAACAGTTATGGCAATCTCCACTAACGGTGCACTTTCTCATAAACAAACAATTGGCTGCGCATTTTTGCCGAAATTATCAATTTGGAATGGACTCTAAATGCTCCCTTCTTTCATCTTTAATACCCTTGTCCGTACAATATATATAGTAGTATATAATATATAATATATATATATATATATATACTATTATTATATTATATATATACATATAACATTATATTATCTATATCATATATATACATATCTTATACCTATTCTATGTAATATATTATATATATTCTATTTTTTTTTTATATTATTATGCTACTTATCTATATATATATATATATATATATAATATACATATACAATATATATATATATCGATATATATACATAAGCTATATATATCTATGTATATATATATATATATATATATATATATATCTATATATATATCTATATATAGATATATATATAATATATAATATAATATATAATATAATATATAGATCTTATATTAGAATATATAGAGGTATATATATATATATATATATATATATATATATATATATATATATATATATACAGATTACAATGCTATAGAGATTATGAGCAGAAATCTCGTTATTCACGCTTTCAAAATTAATTGTAACTACACCCAACTTTATTTAACTTGTCAATCGAAAGACCACTGGTTCTCAAACGTGATACATCAGTCCGCGCGTTATTTACAAAAACACCACAACAACGGCTGAGTCGTGGATGATCCACCTGTGCAGAAATCTTCCCAAATAGGTTTATCAGTATCAAATCACCTCTCATACATACTCTCATGTCTCCTGCTTGCGAAGAACCTACTGCCCAATACTTCTTTTACGTCACATATCCAGCAGATTTGGGGCATCATCGCCTCTCTCCTAACACTTAAAAAAAAGATTTCTTTTCACAAACATATCCTCCGTTCTGTCCACATTCTTAGGCTATCTATACAAACACTGATCTATCATTTTACTTAAGTATATCTTAGTTTTACCAGACCACTGAGCTGATTAGCAGCTCTCCTAAAGCTGGCCCGGAGGATTAGATATTTTTACGTGGCTAGGAACAAATTGGTTACCTAGCAACGGGACCTATAGCTTATTGTGGGATCCGACCCACATTGTATCGAGATGTGAATTTCTATCACCAGAAATAAATTCCTCTGGTTCCGAGTTGGCCGAGCCGAGAATTGAACTTCGGATCCACTCGTCCAACAAGGAACTGTCATTTTACTTAAACCAGCCCTTTTACCACTACTATGTAACTCTAAATGTCTAATCCCTGTACAGTTCTTACGTCACATATACAACCAGGAAATTCATTTCAACAGCACCACCATATTTTCTGTCATTTTCAGTCAGTATCCATAGTTCATTTCCATAAAGGTGGTTTGGGTCAGCGATCCCTTCTCACTTTCCCACTTTGGTTTCCATTGATACAACTCATTTCTTCCCAATCCTTAGCACACACCCTGCTACCTTCTTTGCTTCACTTCTGTGAGTCGCCTCTTCTCTAACTTCTCTAATCCTAACTTTACTCGTTATATTTACTCTCAAATATCTAGACAAATCAACTGCTCCCACTCTACAATCATCTGTACTAACGTTCACAATTTCATCTTCCTTCTTCCCATTTACCGACTTCCCACTGGCTCAAATTCACTAGTAGCATTCTCCTCTTGCAAGCATTTTCGAACTACTTCGCTAGTTTCTGCAGTGTTCTGTTCAGAATCAACAATCAGTTTTGCATAATCTGAAACATTAACCATTCTACATTGAATTAACAATTCATTTTAACACCCTACAACTTTGCACCAATATCTGACTTTTTCATCCGACTTTTTGCATCACTCCGCCCATTAAGTTCCTGAACTGCCCCGAAGACAAAAAACACCCAAACCAGTCACTCTCCCATCTACATACTACTCTAACAGACGCTTCGCTTCCATCACACAAACGTCTAATGCTCTCAGTAACTATTCTTTAATACCATATAACCTCAACAGCCTCTACGTTCAGTCCCTATTGATTCTATCATAAACTTCGTTTAGGTCCACTTAAGCCATGTACAGCTTTCTCATCTGACTTTCAAACTTCAGATAACTGTTACATAAACACCTTATTTGCACATCCTCTTTCTTTTCCAAACTCACTGGGTTCTCACCCTATCATTAATTTCGTCATCTACTTTTCTCCATTAAAATCTTCTTGTACACTTTGTCAGGCATGCCAAGTAATGCTGTGTCCCTCTGTGATTATGGGACCTGGGTTCGTTTCCCGGTACCGGACATCATAATTTCTTCAAAAATTCCTTTGAACTTGGATCTTCAGGCTTTGTAGTGACGCGTACCCAAAAAAAGAGCAAATAATTCAAAAAGTTAAAGAGGGCATTGTGGCTATTACAGTTGCATATGTATCTGGTAAAATAGTGACCAGTGGACTCTACACACACACACACACACACACACACACACACACATATATATATAATAGATATATATATATATATATATATATATATATATATATATATATATAGTAGTCTGTGTGCACGCATCTGCAAATATATTATATTGTGTATACTGCCAATCTACAATATAGTATATGTTCTGTGCAATACTGCTCATAAATACAGAATACCTACTAACAATACACGCCAATATCCACTGCACCGCCAAAGACAACTTCGACTCCCGCTTACATTAAGGAATGATTCAGCCAACACAAACAAGCCGGAATAACACAGATACTCAATTATTAGTTAACGATATTCGACTAGCAACTTCCATCAACAACTGACAAGTGACACATCATTAATGGGGTCCATACGATTCCCCAAGCGTTAAACTCTCTCTCTCTCTCTCTCTCTCTCTCTCTCTCTCTCTCTCTCCTCAACTTTATTGGATTTATGTAAGTACGCATGTGGCTGACTGTGTATCTGTCTACCTAAGTATAATCAACCTATGAAAGGAAAAATTCAAATTAGCATTCCCTGTAATATGAATGAGGTTAGTGAAAGACGTCATCTCAATAACACTAGACAATTTTAAAAAAACAACGCATCATGCAGTCCCATGAATACCGATTTCCATACGTTAAGTATGGAAAATTATGCTTAGACGAGTGTATATATATATGTCATTTCACATTACCGTGATTCATATACATACATCGAGCTACAATGTCCTTTAATATCTGATTTGCTCTACCTCGGAATTAATATATTTTCATATATGCTTAACCGAAGGGGAATTTTTTTCACAATAATAGATTTGCATGGTCCTGGGCGCGAACCCAACAAGACATTCAAATCCAGGAACGTCAGTGAAGCTTTTACCAACCCCACCATTGCGAGAAGCATAAGTTTATGTCGTCTCTCACCCTCAAATACCTTTCGCGCTAAGGTAGATCGTTGGTTTGGAGACAACATCAACCCACCTCGACTTCGGTAGCGTTGTAGTGCTTTTGACAACATGTAGCATTTATATAAGCCATTTCACATTACCGTGATTCATATACATACATCCAGTTGACAACATGTAGCATTTATATAAGTCATTTCACATTACCGTGATTCATATACATACATCGAGCTACAATGTCCTTTAATATCTAATTCGCTCTACCTCGGAATTAATATATTTTCATATATGCTTAACCGAAGGGGAATTTTTTCACGATAATAGATTTGCCTGGTCCTGGGCGCGAACCCAACAAGACATTCAAATCCAGGAACGTCAGTGAAGCTATTACCAACCCCACCACCACGAGAGGCATAAGTTTATGTCGTCTCTCACCCTCAAATACTTTTCGCGCTCAGGTAGTTCGTTGGTTTAGAGACATCTTCAACCCACCTCGACTCCGGTAGCGTTGTAGTGCTTTTGACAACACGTAGCATTTATATAAGTCATTTCACATTGCCGTGATTCATATACATACATCGAGCCACAATGTCCTTTAATATCTAATTCGCTATACCTTGGAATTAATATATTTTCATATATGCTTAACAGAAGGGGAATTTTTTTCACAATAATAGATTTGCCTGGTCCTGGGCGCGAACCCAAGAAGACATTCAAATCCAGGAATGTCAGTGAAGCTTTTACCAACCCCACTACCGCGAGAGGCATAAGTTTATGTCGTCTCTCACCCGCAAATACCATTCACGCCCAGTACCAGGCAAAACTATTATTGTGAAAAAATTCCCCTTCTGTTAAGCATATATGAAAATATATTAATTCCGAGGTAGAGCGAATTAGATATTAAAGGACATTGTAGCTCGATGTATGTATATGAATCACGGTAATGTGAAATGACTTATATAAATGCTACATGTTGTCAAAAGCACTGCAACGCTAACAGAGTCGGGGTGGGTTGATGTTGTCTCCAAACCAACGAACTACCTGAGCGCGAAAGGTATTTGAGGGTGAGAGACAACACAAACTTATGCCTCTCGCGGTGGTGGGGTTGGTAAAAGCTTCACTGACGTTCCTGGATTTGAATGTCTTCTTGGGTTTCGTGCCCAGGACCAGGTCTAAATCGTATTATCGTGAAAAAATTCCCCTTCGGTTAAGCATATATGAAAATATATTAATTCTGAGGTAGAGCGAATTAGATATTAAAGGACATTGTAGCTCGATGTATGTATATGAATCACAGTAATGTGAAATGACTTATATAAATGCTACGTGTTGTCAAAAGCACTACAACGCTTACCAGAGGTCGAGGTGGGTTGAATGCGTTTTGTCCCTCCAAACCGCAAACTACCTGAAAGCGCGAAAAGGTATTTGAGGGTAAGAGACGACATAAATTTATGCCTCTCGTGGTGGTGGGGTTGGTAAAAGCTTCACTGACGTTCCTGGATTTGAATGAATCTTCTTGGGTCACGCCCAGGACCAGGCAAATCTACATCGTGAAAAAATTCCCCTTCGGTTAAGCATATATGAAAAATATATTATTCCGAGGTAGAGCGAATTAGATATTAAAGGACATTGTAGCTCGATGTATATATATATAATATTATATATATATATATGATAATTATTAATATATATATATATATATATAGGGTGTGCAGGCGCGCGAGCGTATACATATGTAAATATCTGAACGCACAGTGTGTGTATATACATATATAGATATATATATTATATATATATATATATATATATATATTATATATATATATATATATATATATATATATATTATATATATATATATATATATATATATAATATGCAATGTAAACATATGTAAACAGAATAGCATATCTAACGGTAATTACTTACAAACTGTCATCAAGAGACGTTTTAGTTTACGTTATTTCCTGTTGGTAAAACACGACAGCGTAATCAATCTTTGCAAATAAATTCAAACAAAATATTGCATATTATCACGATAATGTCAGTTAAAATCAACGTCACTCTCATCAGATTTTCCATGCTAGTGAAAAGAAAATAAAGGCATTTCACACCACGACGAGGAAAACGACATTTGGGTCAAAAAATGTCTTGTACAGATAAAAGCTTCTGGAGTCAGTGTTGCCAACTGTAAGGTAATTGTAATAAGGTAGGTTTAGATCAATATGCTTATTAATATTCGTGATATTGCATATAAACATAATCTAAAGATTTATTTATTATCATAGCCGCAGAATGTTGGGTCATTTTCAGTTATGTAGGGTAATTTCTCCGTCTCTTGAAGGGGGCGTATGGTTAGAGGGGTTGGCATCACTGTCTGGAGTACCCACATTGGTTATCAAAGTCAGCGCGCGCATCTTCCTTGCGATGCAACGGCAGTAAAGTCTTTATTTACAGCAACCGTTGATACTGAGAAAGAGAGAGAGAGAGAAGAGGGAGTGGGGTGCTCATGCTTGAAAGATATAAAGACAATTAGTGAATCTCAGAGAGGGAAAGAAATTAAAATATAAAAAAATTTCTAAGTCGTTAGCAAATTCAGATCTTTCGCTGAGAGGGAAACTAAGAATCAAGGGTTAGAAGAGAGAACTGCACTGCATACACAAACAAACACGCATTCTGCAGCTGCGTCTTCTAACGAAATAAACAGCCTCACCGTGAGTCGTGAGACGCAGAGTGACGAGATGTGCGGGGGCAGAGGCAGCAAGTGCTAAAAGCCTCCGACATCAACAGGTTTCTTAAATACGTCGACGCCGCTGCTATCTCCCTCACGCCGGGGAGGACTCGTTCAAGAGAAGTCGCTTTTCAAGGCGGAAAACTAATGGCGTTATTTCAGAGAGAGCGGTATTTTTCACTGTCAAGTTAAACCATCCATGGCATCTCAAAATAACAATGCTGACGCTTCATGAAATTACACATAAATTCAGAGAGTTTTACCACCATTTTGGAACTCTTACTGAATTTCGTAACATACTGCAACATATTTGAAACTAGAAATTCTTTATTTCGTTCATGCTTAGAGGAACATATATCGTTAATGCAATATTTTCTTGTTAATCATACTAAATGGCAATTAAATTAACAGAATTCCTCCAACGATTTCTTGACGGAAAAAGTACACATGAAATCATGTACGATTTTTATACTGAATATGAATGAATATTAGGACTTCTGTCCTGCTTGCACAGACTTAGATATTTCGTAGGTATCTGTAGCTGTTACGTTTCAGACATCTTTCAATTCTTTCTGGCAGCTTCAAAGAAAGTGAACACTAACAATTCCATATGAAGAGGAAGGAAGAGAGATGCTAAAAAGGCATAAGAAAGAATAATAAATTGAAGAAAACATTCATCGAGAATTAAAACCTGAAGAAAGAACAAGAACTGAAAAATGGCCATTAACATCATTACTATTTCGAGGCATCTGCATCAAAATAAGGAGCTTTCCAATAAAAAGATTGTAATCAAATGGCGAACAAGAATGAAGAGAAGCCTGAAGTCTCATTAATAAAAGATGAGATAGACCCTCACCAACCCTTCAGAAATAGCAAGTGTGATAAGAGTTCACTAAGAGACGAGCCTCAAAACCGGAGGAAGACAGGACATTTGATCATTAGATGCTACGACGCTTCGACGGATATTGTATGACTTTCAATTATATATATATATATAATATATATATAATATATATATATATATATAGATAGATATATACATATATATATATATATATATATTATATATATATATATATATAGGTATACTGTGTATTGGGAGCGGTAATCGTTGATTTTTCTTCTTTCGGAACCATCTCTAATTTAAGGAAAAGACTTCATGTTAAAGAATTATATATATATATATATATATATATATATATATATGTATATATATATATATATATATATATACGTATACATATATACGTTTACATTATACACCTCAATATAAATAATAATCACTATATACGTATATCGTATATGATTATTAAGCTGTTTATCCGTTCTTAAAAAACGACTAAACGTCAGTTCTGATTCTAACACCGTGTTCACGAATCCCAGAAACACCATGAAACAGTGCATACTGAAAACATTAAAATCAAAGGAATGTCAATAACAGCTAGTCTCACCTCTCAGGGCCATTACTCCACTCGAATTGCCAGAGGATATTTCGGAATTTGAGAATGGCGTCAATAAAGTGCCTCTCGACATACCGTTTCATCAACCTAACTTTTACAGCAATGAATGAAATGTGCAATTGCCTGCGCAGTACATCCCAGTCCCGTGTAATACTTAACCAGAGATACTGAAAGGACCTGTGGGGAGGTAAAAAGACTTACAGAAGTGAGGAACAGACATTCTTAGAATAGTAGAATACCTGACTACCACATCTTTACTTTGGGAGATGTTAAGAGCTTTGAATGCGTATATTTCTTAAGTAAAGAAAAGTTTAAAAATCTAATTATATCCGTGTAAAGTATAAATACAACGTCAGCGCAATTCTATAACAAAGATCAATTCTACTGCAAGGATACGTCTGTTCAAGACAGGGTTGGAAATGATTTATTCAAGCTGATTTAATCAAGTGATTAAGTCATTGATTTCTTCATTAAAAAATCATGATTTTATATTTTTTTTATCTTTTATTTGAAAGCTAATAAATTGAAAAATATGGGTTGGAGGTTAATAAAAATTTAAGCATAACCGTGCTGCATCGATTTATTTTGATATAAGAAAAATTGCAAGTACAAACTTTAGGCCAGAAGTGGAAACCTAACAGATAAATCAATAGTAATTCTGTCATAAAATACATTTTGAGGAAAAAAATGATTGAAAAACATCTAACAAATTAAAAAACCAAATAAATAAAAAAAAATCAAATAAACGAAAAAAAAAAATCAAATAGATCACAGATTTTTTTTATTTCTATAAAAATATCACCAACCCTGGTTCCAGATCACTGATGTTTCAATGGGGGAAACGGGTTAGTGTATGCTGACCTGAATGTCTGATATTGGAGGTGGAGAGATTTTTCTTCTATGAAAAAAGTGCTAAGAATTTCATTGCTTTAGGGGGCGCAGATCATTTTTATCAATACTAAGGCCAAAAATATTTTCCTACAGTACAATTGGCAAGAAATAATATTTTTTTCCTACAGCAGAGTGTTACAGATATCTCCACCCCACCCACCCCCTGATATCGCATTGCAAAAAATCTTTTAAGGGATTTCAACCCCCATGTAAAACCTACATGTATTGCAAAATTCAACACTCAATACGGTCTCTCTCTCTCTCTCTCTCCTTCTCAAGTTAAGAGGAAACGTGTCGTTTTCATAGAATTCTCTCTCCAAAAAATAAAAATATAACAGAGAAGCAACGCGGAAGAGTTTTCCAAGAAAGAAGTAAACAAAATAGAATATGATTCTGGCATGACTAATTTCAGGATTAAAAATAATGAACAACAAAAATACCATAATTTAGTTGTTTTCCGTTAAAAATCTGTGCGATTTCAAACGAAATTCGGAAAGTAGGTCATGGACATGCGCTCATTTTTCCTAAAGGTTTTGTCTCGTCGCTTGTTTCAGGTAACTTAAAAAGAGGAAAAAACATTCATGAAATGGAACACTTTCCATCCAGGAAACATTTCAAAGTACGTGAGCTCTTCCAAGCTGGAAAACGTTTCCAGGTCAACACATTTTCATACCGAAAAATGTCACTATGGTGAGAAACTTTTTAGATTTGTTTCCATGCAAAAAAAAAAAAAAGTGAAAAGACAAAGAAGCAACGTTTCCTTACAAAAGGAAATCATTCCTTGAACTAAGAATTCCAGTATTCCTTACAAAAAAATTTATATTTTACTGTTAAGAAACTGCTTTTTTTTTTTTTTTTTTTTTTTTTTTTTTTTTTTTTTTTTTTTTTTTTTTTTTCTTTTTTTTTTTTTTTTTTTTTTTTTTTTTTTTTGCAAGGAAACATATTCAATGCATGGAAACGTTTGTATACAAAACTGTTTTATGGCAATCAAGTTTTAAAGCAGAGAGAGCAGACGATTCCACACAAATAAGCGATTACATGAATAAATAAAAAAAAAAAATAAAAAAATTTCCAAACGGACCCCACACCTATTAAGAGGTTAATCTTTCTTTCAAAGGTAACAATAATGAAAGAGGGAACAAACAAAAAGTGTTTTCACTCCTTTGTTTGCCGACCTTAATCTGTAGCATTGTTTTGACGAGGGGGCCGCCGGGAACCAGCTCAGTGGAAAACAAAAGGAGGAGAACGACTACAAAAAAAAAAAAAGGGGGGGGGGTCTGAAGGAGATGAATAATCGGTGAATGGATGGGAAAAAGAGAAAATGATATGCGAGAGAATCTTTAGATAATAGAAATCCTCGGGGAATAAATAATAAGCCAACAAAAATTGATCATTACCTCCATTTCAGGGATTTACGGATAACGAGAAAGGAGGAATTATGCAATTTCTTCCCAAAGTACGCGCACTTTTAGTATAAATAGCAAACCGATATTTTTTTTTAATCTAAATTAAAAAAGCTGATACAAAAACTAAAAAAAAAAAAAAAAAAAAAAAAATACAACGGGCATAGCAGGACTGCGAGGAAAATTAACCACATATGACAGAAGACATAAAATGCGCAAAGAACGATGAAAAAAAATATTTACCTTGAAAATAAAGAAAAGCCGAGATGAAATAAAATGTTAAAACAACACGAAACAACAATCAATAAAGAATGCAGAATGGGAAGACAATAGACAAAGGAAAAACACTGAAATACATTTGTATTTCCTTCTTCGGTAACATCAGTTTATCCATTAGCAATTTAGTCCACTTAGCTGCGCTCACCAAAAAAGACTGAGAGCACACACAAAAAAAAATAAATAAATACATAAAATACAATAAAATACAATAAAAAAAAGTTGGGAGAAAGAGGATGGGGCCCGTTAGTGTAGCAGACATCCTCACTATATAAATCCACGAGTGATTGACTAACCATTTTGCGAAAATTAATGTTTCGTAGATGAATGGTAAAGAAGGCTATCAATAGTTTTAAACCTGATGGCAGCCATCACAAAATTAACCGGAAGAACGGCATTCTTTGTAACAATGTTTCGATTAAGCAATTCTGCTCCCTACGATTGGTGACCTCAGAGCAAAACTAAGCAATATCCGCTGCCAGGGTCATCCTCAAACTGGGAAATCAGCGGTAAAATATCCTATAGACAAAATCAGAAAAAACTGAAAATTACACAAGTGAGCAGCTCTCCCCTACCTCTCTTTACTGTGTGTGCGTGTGTGTATGTATGTATGTATGTAAGTATGTATGTATATGTATATGTATATGTATATATATATATATATATATATATATATATATATATATATATATATATATAATCATAAAATACTGCTGAAGCGAATAATACTGAACACGGGATTGGCTCCCTGCAAAATAGAAAAGAATTAGGCTTAATTAATCCTCTGTATTGCGCTGTCCCTTTAATCACCGTGATACGCAACCTGTGAAGGACAGGTTGGCCTTCGATTTTTCTTTATATATAAATAATATCAGGATCCATACAGAGAGGGGTCAACTAACGCGCAGATATGGTTGGGTCAGGGCTGGGCGACTGAGATCATGTGAGCCCCCGCGGCTCACAGTCAAGTATATCTTCGGGGCGCATTTGTACGAAAATATCAAAACAAAATATGTCTTCTGCTTCTATTTTATATTTATCCTGTCTCTGGGGATTTCTTTTATGGTTCTAACCCTATTTTATGTTTATCTTGTCTCTGGGGATCTTTTATAGTCCTTAATCCACAATCTGCTTAGGATCTCGCCTTATAAATGCCAGCAGTCCAGTACAATGTTTCATTCAGTAACACGCAGTCTTGAGGTAAAAGTCTCTGTAAATATAGGTTTCTTGTTTAATCACAATCGCAGAAAAGCTAAGTAACCATGCCAAACAATTGCGCAGTTTTTGGTTGTTATAATACGAAAAAGAAAAAGATAAAGTTTAATCAGGACATTCGTTTCTTTCGGTTTCCGAGGGATGAATTTTTAAGAGATGCTTGGATACAAGCATGCCGACGCTCAGACAAGATTAATCCAGATCATGCCGTGATTTGTTCTGTACATTTCTGCAAAGAAGACATGAAGTCTCGTCTCCTTGGTATAGAAAGACCCTAGAATCAACGGATATTGAAGAAGGATGCAGTTCCATCTCTTTCTCTGCCTAAAGGTAATTATTCATTTGAACTGATTTTCATGAATTTCACGTTGAAACCTAATTTTTACCAGGAAAATAAATATATTTCTCTTAGGAAGAGCATGCAACCAAAAGCAAATGATAAAATAGAAAAAATATCCTTTATCAAGTGAATGAACATTAATGCTCATTTCATGATATAAATAATATGTATAATTCCTAAATGTTTTTCCTAAGAGAAATATATTTATTTTCCTGGCAAAATTAGGTTTCAATGTAAAATTCATGAAAATCAGTACAAATAAATAATTACCTTTGGGCAGAGAAAGAGATGGAACTGCATTGGGAGGAGACTGCAAAGTTTGTATCATTAGTTGACGAGGGGTTTGATATCATGAATTCTTGTACTGTTTATGGTGACAAGGCATCCCGAAACGCCTTTGGAATTGATTATGAAAAACAGAAAAATGTTTTGCGTGAAATGATGGACACCATGAGAACCATGAAGTTGGCAAACTCAGGGTTTAATTGCATGTATAAATTTCAAAAGGGAGTGATTTTGTCATGCAAGTCTCTGATAGGCCTATATGAGATGGTAAAGAAATTATATGGTGTTAAATTCATTCCTACAAGAAGACTGAATCAGGATGTACTTGAACACTTTTTTGGATGTGTACATCAAATGAATGGGCCATACGAAAATCCTAATTCAGTAACTTCAAATTCTGCTTAAGAAAGTACTTGCTAGGGAAAGACATTGCGCTGTTAAGTGAAAAAAACCCTACCGAATGCATAGAAGAATTTGATATCCTTAACCAGCAAATGCAAACTCCAGCAAGTGCAATGCGAGACAGCGAGAGAGAACTATCTGTAGAAATATGCCTGACAAGTATTTTTTTTAAAGCAGTAGCATGTGAATTTGAAAAAGAAAATGAGGACGCAATAGATTTGGGAGAGGAACCTAAAATGAAGAGGAAGACAAGAGATTGATATCTGAAGTGATAGAAGAAGAATCTCTTCGATACATTGGAGGCTATATTGTGAAGAAGTTTGGATTAAAATATCCTCATTTGGGAGTTAAGGCATCAGAGGCTAACGAAAGAGAAAAATCATGGCTTAGTACTATTAACATGGGCGGGGACTTCATGCTCCTTCAGATGATTTCATGTCCCAGTTGTCGATCATGAGAGAAATTTTCATTGCTGCTCGTGGTGATACTTTAAGAGAAGGCAAAGACTGCATAAAGTCATTAATTTCATAAATGGAATTATCGGGAGTTGATATTCCCAAAAATGTGATAGCATTTATTGCTAAAATTTCTGTTCTTTCGGATGAGACATCTGATCAAAGCAATTATGATAGATAAAAAGAAAAAGAAAGTGTCGTAGCATGAAAAAGAAATTTATGAAATTGTGAATATGTTAACTATGTTTTTTTCTTTTTTTGACTTTTGAAACTGTACACTAAAATATATGATTAAAATAGTTTTGTTTTTTAACGATACGATCATTTACTTATAACCAAAATAACGAATATGAAAGTCTTAACTTGAGTTGAGTTTCACTAATGAAACATGAATGTAGAAAAGAAAAAAGACAAGTATCAGGAACGGGTAGATAAGCCAAGATAAAAGAGAGAAAAGAATTGGCGCCTATCATATACTGAGCGCCACCCGCTCACGGGGGCTCACGTGACGAGGTGCGCGGAATAGGCCTTATTTTCGTCCCACTCTTAACTGACCCCTCTCTGTATGGATCCTGAATAATATATATGTATGTATGTAGTGTGTGTGTGTGTGTGTGTGTGTGTGTATGAATAACTTGACCACGAAATATATAAAACGTGATGCAATGTATAAAAAAAGGTAATGCCACGATGTATATATATATATATATATATATATATATATATATATGTGTGTGTGTGTGTGTGTGTGTGTGTGTGTGTGTGTATACAAAAGCCAGAAAGGCTTAATGGGGCTAAGGGGAGCATAGCCCTAAGAACAAACGGAAAACAAGAGGATGAGATAAAACGTGACTGGCTTAATTTTAAGGTAAGCTCTCCTCATGTAAAACACATTGTGCGAACAGTGTAAAACGGATGCAATAGCAGTCTTCAGAAACTTTATAATACGCAGGAAGAAACAAAATAAAGGAAAAACAACAGAATGCTGATCTTCACAGGCAATATTTTAGACGCGATGACGCGTCTGGTTTCATCGTGTCTGGTTTTCCATGGCTACTTCAAAGGAAGAAGACTGCTCTATTGTAGCTGGGAAGAAGTGGAAGGCATTTCTTGTTCTCCAATGCGAATGGAAAATATCTGAGTCAGAATAAGAGGATTAGTATTGTGAACTACAGAATGTAAGCAGATATTTGGTCAATCCTCTACACGTTTCGCATATGTAAAAACAAAAATATGAAGACTGAAGTAGAATAGCTCGCATTTGCTAATAGGATCACTTGCCTGTGAAGAAAAGTATTATTGTTATTATCATTATTATTATTATTATTATTATTATTATTATTATTATTATTATTATTCTTTTCACTGTAAATTTTTTTTATGAATTTGGCAGATACGTATATTGGGATTTAGTGTTTATTTTCCACAGACATTTCTACCTCGTTATATTTTCTACTTCGATATATTTTTCTAGCTGATTTTTTCCCCTTTTTTCTAGAATTCAGAGACTGGGACAGATACGAGGTCTGTACGTCTCTCTGAATGTGACTCTAGCAAAATTACTACTTTTACATATTGTATATATTTTACATATTCTAAATTTGATTTAGGTCGTTGCCAGAGCAGATAGTTAATATGTAGTTAATATCTATGCCCTGAGAGTTAATATCTAGTTAGATTAATTCAAAGTTTTTCACTAAAGGTTTCAAAGGACTTAAGCAAGATAAAAGAAATGTCTGTTATTAATAGTTTACCAACAGTCTTCATGAGAATTACAGGGTGTACAAATTAAATCATTCCTAAGTTGTATGCTAAAACATAGTAGCATAAAAGGTAATTACATAATCTTATACAACTTACTGAAATAAAAAACGAAAACAAATAAAACTATATTAAACAAAATATTCCCCATGACGATATAACCTTCCCAACCTTCCCGTATCATCTAAATCCAATATCAAAATAAAATTAAGAACTTCAGCATCCACTCGCATGGGTTAAAATAAGCCACTACATGGACGATGTAAAAATTATATATGGAGGTAAAAATTAATGAGGATTACCTCGTCGAGGCCCTCCCACCTTAATTGTTTGTTGGTGTGCATTTTTGAAGAAGCACTATCACCCGTGCCTTTTTTCACTCTATTCCCACCACCATCTAGTTCCTCGTTGGACAAGTGGTTATCGCGCACGGCTGCCATTCCGGTGGTCCGGAGTTCGATTCTCTACTCGGCCAACTCGGAATCAGAGGAATTTATTTCTGGTGATACAAATTCATTTCTCGATATAATGTGGTTCGGATCCCACAATAAGCTGTAGGTCCCGTTGCTAGGTGACCTATAGGTTCCTAGCCACGTAAAAATATCTAATCGTTCGGGCCAGCCCTAGGAGAGCTGTTAATCAGCCAAGTGGTATGGTAAAACTAAGATATACTTAACTTTTTTTCCCACCACCATCTGTGAGCCACAACATTCTTCCAACATCCAGGTGCCTACTTCGCTGTTTAGATAAATCGAGAACACTCAAATAGAGGAAATGCCTTTATACCCTTCCTTACCCATCCCACGACAATACAGAGAGAGAGAGAGAGAGTATTATTCTGGAAGCATGTGGAATCAATATTGCCCATAACCATTCATTAACACATCAAATGGACTAAGAACATTTTTCAAGAACGAGAATGCAGGAGAGCTGGAATTTTCAAAGACGTTTTTCAGAAACCCGATCGTTCTCAATCGCTGATTACTACGTACCATCCCGATACGGAATTGGAGGAACTTGGAAAATAATCTCTTAGGGTGATATGAAACAGTTTGCCTGGTGAGTTAAGCTGTTAGAAATAAACGGCTAAAGCAGATATACCGTTATGAAGGAGAGCTACAATGGAAGAGGAACCGTAAATACCGTAAGTCATAAAAAGTTCGGAAAATAAGTAACTGGAGAGACAAAAGGTGGGAAAATCAGACGTTATGAAAAATACAGATACTACGCTTAACTATTAAGAAGTAAAGCCATCAAAAAGGTACGTTGGAAAATCAAGTTATTAGAAATATACATTTACAGAAAAAATGTACAAGGAAGATCCGGCTTTAATAGGTAGCATCTTTTTCTCTTCCCAAAACCTTAACTATACCAGCAGTGAACCATTTTCGGTACATAGCCTACGACAGCTGGCATTTTTTTTTTTTTCATGGTAAAGGTACTGAGACAGGTATCCTTTGCCCAAGTAGTACAGTCGCTGCAGGAACGATGTTAATGAACTCCCAAGTTACGAGACACTCACCTTTCAAAAATGGTCAACACAGAAGGAAGGTTTAGATTCTGTTATTATATATATATATACAGTATATGTATATATTGTATAAAAGACGGACGTTGACACTCAAGTTAGCGACTTCTACGATATAAATCTGAGAATACGAGGACTGACAATTACTAACAGGTCTTTCACGTCAGACACAAAGGTCTTTATTGGTTGCATGAATAATCATAAATTTTCTCAAGTCTTTACCCTTCTCATGGGTTTCATTCTCTTCCTGTCCCTCAACTACTTCAAAAGTGGTTTGCCCTCTTAACCAGCACGGTGACAAGTACCATTCTAACCTACTTAAGACTACGTAGATTTTATTCCTTTGCATGGTAATGCTCGACTTTGTGTCCTATACTAGAATTTATTTCTTCCATGAACATCCCACAAACTGACAAGGCGTACGCTGACATAGGAAAGCAGACAGAAAAACAAGGCTGACAACTGAAAACTGACACTGAATTAGAAAAAATGCAGTACTGTAACACAGAGCTTATTACCTAGCCTCAACCCCTTCCAATCTTCTCTGAAACCTAACAATTCATTTATGCTTTTCTTATCATACTGAAATCAATCCTCGTAGCCTTCACTCATGCTTTCATTTCAACGGTGAGGTCTGCGTTTACGTTCACGTGAACACAGGTACTTAAACCTGCCATCCTTCTTCAGTTACAGTGAAAATAGAATTCCCTTGTCTTCATCTTGTCATTTATCTTGTGGGCTTGGGTGGAAGGATGTCACATTTATTCTCATATTCAATGCCTCTCGCTTCTGTCAGCAGCGACTGATTTCTGCAATCTTGTCTTTTAGAGATCATGGAATTCACACTGTTAAATCTATTTCTTAAAAATTAGCTGTGCTGTTCAGAAGTGGCAAAATCTTTCTATACCTTGTTTACTAAATTTCTATGCTCGATTTCGTCATCAGTTAGGAATATTGCCCTCAAACTTTGGTAACTCCCTCCTCGATAGGACCGAATCAAAGGCAAATCAATTGGCCAGTGACCCTGCTCTCACCTCCTCATATGAACCCCTCTCTCTCTCCTCAGTTCTCAACGAGGTGCTTTTCTGTTCCGTTTCTTTAAGTGCCGTTTTGTTCACAGTTTCGTTGAGCCAAGGGGATGAGTTCCTGCCGCTGTCAGGCGGCGTTGTAACACCCTTGCGACGACAGCTTCCCACACCTATACTGTAACTCAATACTAACAAGCTTTAGACTTCACTCCCCGTTTCTAATTTGCCTGTCTAATAATCTACCATCCTTCAAGGAGCAGGTCTATGGCTTTCTTAACGACTGAGTCAGACCCCTCTACCCTCGCCTCCATTTTTTTCCTTACTGGAGCCCGTGATTGATAAGTTCGCTTTTGCAATTAAAATACATAGATAAGTACCCATAATGTACCTGACTATCTCGAGGCTCGCACCCATATTCTACAATACGCTGTACACCCTTACTTTCACATACCTACATTTTTCTGTCTGTCTGTGCATGCTAGAATTTATATTAAAGGAATTCAACATCTCTCAAAATACTAGAAGTAATTAAACCAGCAGAAAGAAAACACAAACATGAGCCGTTACGACAATCAAATAAACTGACCACTGTGCCACACATCAACGATTGTAACTTGACAGTATTGCTAACATTAACCTCCATGATAAAACCAACTTTATACTGTAGGAATCAATTGTTCGTTACAACGGTGACACATCTGAATGGAGACAAACACGCAGATAAAATCAGGTCTCAAGAAAATGTAATACAGGTGAAAATAAACATTTAAAAATAATAAGTAAATAATTCTGTGATGCGTAAGCGAAAAAAAAAAAAAAAAAGTTTCTTTCTGGGGTATAAAACGTTCCCATATTTACAGACAACTATAAAGATAAGTATCTTTTTTTATTCATTTTCCTCCGTTTGGTGCGGACTCTCTCTCTCTCTCGGTTTCAATGCTGATAAAAAAAACAATAGCTCCCTTCTCTCCAGATTGCCTCAATCCATCAAAAAAAAAAATCTTACACAAAAAACGTATACTTTATTTCTTCTCTTAAGCTCAGTAAGTACCAATGAGTACCATCAGTGCAGACCTCTGCAAAGGGCTAGCTGAGAGTTTTACGTAATTTCATCATCACCTACAGGTCATGGCCGGGCAAAATTGCTCGAACCTACCTACGCCTTTGTAATTAAAGGAAAATGGATCATCTGACATTTTTAAGAAAGCCCCATGGAGCGGGAAAAGTAATTAAGTTTTTTTTACAGTTACGGGGATTTAATGTATTCAAGGAATTAACTTGAGAGCCATAAAAGCTTTTTTTCGTTAATTTACTATCACTTAGGCAAGTTTTACATACGGAACTTGCACTTAAGGAGCGATTTTACGGACAGATTTATTTCAGGTGAAGGGTTGCATTCTTTATACTAGGTATCTTCACAAATCATGCTAACAAATGAGTAAAATGAATATACACAAACATATGTTGTATATATACATATGTAAATATATACTAATATATATATATATGTTATGAGGGTTCAGGTGTCTGGCTTTTTGTGAGGTAATGTTTGATGCATGGTAACCAGATACTTGGCACTTCGTAACAATATATATATATATAAATATATATATATATATATATATATATATATATATATATATTTATTTATATATATATATATATTGTTACGAAGTGCCAAGTATCTGGTTACCATGCATCAAACATTACCTCACAAAAAGCCAGACACCTGAACCCTCATAACACGTTTAAACGACTGAATACTCTAAAGGCAACCGTTATCCCTTAACACTTACCAGTATTGCAGAAAATCAGACTAAATTCATCAAAACAGGTGTGAGGTAATCTTGTAAGTAATTAAATTAATCAAAGGGCATCACTCCATCTACAACTTTAAAAGTCTAAGTATTTCCCTGATTTCAGAAGTCTAAGTACTTCCCTGGTTCTAAGTCACTTCAAATAAATTGAAGGAAAGCAAATCAATTACCACTCTATTTTTCTACCTATCATCAATATAATCATAATCAAATATACTTATACTGGTGTAAGATAAAGAAAACACTCATAAAAATTTTAAATACAAAAATTTATTATTAAATTCAAAATTTATAAGTGAAATTCACAATATCAGGGAAAATTACTGTTACTTGAAAACAAAGTAAAGTTTAATTAATTCTTGAATCAAATTAAGTAAAATTAAATCAAAATTAGTTTATCACAAAATTCAAGAAAATTAATTCAATTGAAATTCAAAAGTGTTAGGCAATAATTGAAAATTTGAAATTAATTCGCAAGTGCTAAACAACAATAAAACTTGAAAAGAATTCTAAGTAAATGCAAATTATTTCACAAGTGTTAAATTTAATTAAATGTGCAATGATTAAGCAATAAAAATAACTAAGTCAATTAAATTGTGAATGCAAATGAAAATATAAAACAAAAAGACACACTTCAATAAGAAAATGAATAAGTGCACAAACAATAGAACAGACACAAACACAAAAAATATCAGCAATGTGTAAAAGTGTAAATCTTTTTCACTCAAAAACACTGTAACCAACAGTTTTTACCAAACCTTCACAACCATCTGTTATTAGTTAACCACAGTTTCTATCAATTATTAGTTAAACACAATTCCTATCCGTTATTAGTTATTAGTCAAACACAGTTCCTAACCGTTATTAGTTGCAACTAATAAAATATAACACACTTTACCTTTTTGGTATACCAATTTCTTTCTCTGCTGCAGTCTTGTCTTACACAATTACACCAAAACCAGGCGCCGTTACGAAATAATGTCTGTTCAGATTCCACAAAAGAAACTAAATAATACTAAATAAATTCTAAGAAATATCAAATATGAAATTCTAAGTTACGAGTGACCAAGTTACGTTACGTTAATATAATCTCAATGATGTCGAATGAGAGAGAGAGAGAGCAAGAGCAAGATGTTAATGCCTCGAGGTCTTAAGATAGAATGAAATCTCTTCCTTTACGGAAACGGGAGAGAGCAGATGTCAAAACGTTCTTGGCACGAAAGCTTCCAGAAAGTTGGAAATCTGACGCAATCTCACATACAAAATGTGCAATTCCCACGTGGGACTTGACAAAGATATACGCGTACAAGACAAGTCTGTTAAAAAAAAGAAAGACGTACCCGACTCGATCGAGACGGAGGCTGGGCGACAATTAAAATTGACATGTTTTGATGACAATGCAAGACTCTAGCTCGCTCCCTATCACATGTGTTGAAAGATTAGGGAAGCAAACGGAGATCTCTCTCTTTTTACGTTATATATATATTCTTTTACATTAAGTAATGCGAAATCTGAACACACATTTTAAAAGATTCTATTCTAAGCTATCTAGGAATCTGAAAAAATGTTACACAATCTACATGACATTTCAAAGAGGGGAAAACATGCATTTTGAAAGTAGCAATATATAATAATATATATATATATATATATATATATATATATATATATATATATATATCAAATCTATACCCCTTACAATCAACCAATACCCTACATAAAAACACATGCCCCTAGCATTAAAAAACGAAGAGGCACGAGTAAAAACAAAGAGCGAGGACTCCTGCAACCCTTAAGAGTGAACAATAACAACCGAAGTATCTAATACCCCAGAAAAGTTTTGCCAAACCATCGCTAATTTCTTGACTCCTTTTGATGGATTTATTTTAATTACCCTTCTTCATAAGATCGTTCATAATGCGCGCTCAATAACGTAATATGAGTAAATCCCCGGATGAAAACGTAATGAGTGCTTAGATAAATCAAACCTTGAAAGATGTAATAAGCAGACAGAAATTATACAAAACTAAAGGATAAAGGCACAGATCCATGGCGTTTTCTCCCGGTAAACTGAAGAGCGAGAGGAAGATAAGAAGTAATGAGATCAGTAGGGATTTACAGTAGCATGTAGAAGATGCCAAAAATACTTTTAACTCTGTTTTAGCTTTCTGTAAAAACAAAACTATAGTGAAGGCTTTGTCTCTCCGTCCGCCCTCAGATCTTAAAAATACTGAGGCTAGAGGGCTGCAAATTGGTATGTTGATCATCAACCCTCCAATCATCGAACATGCCAAATTGCAGCCCTCTAGCCTCCGTAGTTTTTATTTTATTTTAAGGTTGAAGTTAGCCATAATCATGTCTGGCAACGTTATAAGACAGTCCACCACCGGGCCGTGGTTAAAGTTTCAAGGACCGGGCCTCATTATACAGCATTATACAGAGACCAGCGAAGGATAGATCTGTTTCCCCAGAGATTCCACACATTGCCTTTCTAACAGTTCTATCATAAGTTTTATCTGGGCCCATCCGCACGCTCTCTCCCGTGACTAAACTTACACTGTTCTTCCCTTATCAGTCCTTGGGTCATCTGTCTTGACTTCCTGAATCAAAATCCAATTACATACCTCCCTTGATATAATAAGTAACGTAAGCAACTACAGTTCTTAGTCCCTTCTGTTACCTTTAAGCAAAGGAAGCACTTTTCCCTAAACTTCAGAATAAAACCATCATAAGAAACTGAGCGGAAAAATTCGCTACTGATCAACGTGAATATGTAAATGCTCCACCTCACCGACGTCTTTGTGGACAAGTAATTTATTAATGAATTCACTAATTTATTGTAATTAATGCCCGCTTACATTCAGTTTTCCTTAAAACATGAAACGGACTGCCTCAGATCGCTTTCATCAAATCTTTTAATGGAAGGCGACCCGGCAGAAAATCAAATAAGAAGATACATCGGGCAAATATACTTCAGACAAAGGGAATAAAAACTGAACATCAATATACTTCTGAGTTCTCTTCAAGGAGATATAAAAGGGGAGAGAGAGAGAGAGAGAGAGAGAGAGAGAGAGAGAGAGAGAGAGAGAGAGAGAGAGAGAGAGAGAGAGAGAGAGAGAGAGAGAGAGAGAGAGACCACCTACTGCATACGAGATGAACTCCTGTTAATTGCCAAACGGAATATTTGTCTTCGCCAAACAATAGATCATTTGCAACATCATCAAATATTTTCAGATAAACCATATTTTAACTGCTAGATAAAACTACGGACGAGAACTAAATATGTTCTGCTTTAATCTGCAAAATTCATTTACATGGATTCAATCTTCGTAATATCAAAGCAGAGTAACTGAATTCTTTGTTTGTATTGAACTAATTTTCAAGGACACATAATTGCATGTTGCTCACACGTTTTGCAGCAAGGAAAATTTGAATACCTAACTGCAAACACATGCATAGATATGTATGTATGTATGTGTGTGAGTGTATTTAATAATAACCTTAACTACTCGTTTAAATGCATGATTAAAATGAAGTACTTATATTAAAGCAAAAGGAGTATCCAGAAATATCAGCCAATAGTTCAAAAGGGTATGTCATTTTACTATCACATATAACTGAACCAGATTATCGTGTATTATTGCAATATCCTCGAGACAAAGAGCAGCTCATTTGGGAACAAAAACCCAATTTCCGCTCAATATTGTCAGCACTAACCAATGACATTTACCAAAATACTCACTTGATACGGACGCTGCAAGCGCACAATATTAATTTCCTGCAACCAACAAAAACACATAATCCACGTTTCGGATCTGCGTTAAAGTACGCCTTAGTTAATGTAGATGACACTTCCCAATAAAGACGTACTGCTTATGATCTGAAATGCATTTTTGTCACAAATAACACACGCGTTCACTAACATGCGTGTATTACTGCATTACTTGTGCTGATCTTTCAGATACTAACAATTTCAGGATACGGACTGCAACAGACACTATGGCATGCATACTATCCCGGCGATTCTAGGTAAAAACAATTGAAAAAACCTTAAAACTTTTTGAGCAAATCATTTCACGCACTAAAACACAAGGACATTCGGTCCGTAAAATTATTCCTCCACTTTTGATCATTAACATAATACCTCGCTATCTAACTGTAAAGACTAACATCATCATCAGAATGCACGTAAACGTCCTTTCCACCACTATAAAACGCCGAGCGCCAATGCAAAGACCTCTGTAAAAAAAAAAAAAAAAAAAAAAATATATATATATATATATATATATATATATATATATATATATATATATATAAAGTAAATAAAAAAAATGGGGTGGGGGGGGGTCTTATCAATTAAACCAATTTCCAGGATCGTGCAACGAGTGCAGGGGCATCCTTCAAGCAGACCGTGCCGAAGGATTCTTTTTAAAAAAATGTCAAACTGGTAAGAGTGAGTCATCAGATGCGACACGCGAATTATTTTCCATCATTCTCTTACTCTATTTTCCGTAATTATTCTAACCCAATTCCCCTATACAGAACGTCTTACTGCTTTCTACGGGCTTTTACCTTTTTACCAATTTACGCCAATACATTAAAAACTTCTTGCTATCAAAAAGACTTACTTCGTTTATTATCTTAAACACTGTAAGTATCCATGAGTACTACAGACCAGTCTTCTTCAAAAGGCTAGTTGAGTCTTGTATCTTCATCATCATTCAGCGATCAAGGCCTGGCAAAATTGCACGAAAATGAACAGCTGACATTTGCAAGAACGCTCTCGGAACGAGTAATGTAATTAAGTTTTTTATACTTAGTAGAATTTAATGCATTCAAGGAATTACCCTGAGGGTCATCAAAGCTTTTTTCGTAAATTTACTGTCACTTACGGAGATCTAACTCAGGTGAACGGTTGCTTTCTTCAAAGTAGGTACCTTCACATAAAAATTAATAAATGAGATAGAAAGTATATACTCACATAGTGCCCACGAATGCGCCAGTACACAATTATACATACATGTGTAAATTCACACACACATACCGTTATATATATTATACATGTATGTTTTGGATATATTTGTAAACATGAAACTATTCCTTCAGCATGCATAAACGAAGGTGCTTCTGCATTTTAATGCGCAAAATAACATAAACACATCCATCAAATCCCCAATACTATTCATGAACGCACGTTCTATATAATACCCTACGATCAAGCAAAAACCTAAACAAAAACGCAGGAACATAGGAGTAAACAATAAAGAGCTATGAGGGAAAACTAAAAACCGACCTCCTGCTGGAACAAAATTCAAATCATCAGCTCATTCTAATGACCAGGTACAATTTTGCCGAACCATCGCTAATTTCTTGACCTTGATGGATATACGTTTTTCATCATCATTTTTCATATCATCATTCATAATGTCTTATAGAACAAGCCACAGAGGCCATTAACGGAAAAAGAATGATTCCTCATAGTGGAGCGTTACAAGTATTTGAATAAACCAACCGAAACTTTAAAGTTGAGTAATTAATAGGGAATGAAATAGACTTATTGAGGGAGGGACGTATGGCGTTTCAATCCGATAAATAAAGAACATAAGAAAGGAGAATAAGTAGTAGGCACAAAAACAGATATAGGTGCGTTAAAAGTGGGCTAATCGTATTTATACCTTCCATTTTTTTTTTTGCGGGGGGGCGGGATTCCACTAGACCCCATTAAACTTTATTTCTCTAGTCAATTAAGAATCCTCAGGTCTCATCGTAGTTGCAAATCATGCCTAAGTAAATGCCAGTTTTCATCACACACCGATAAAGTCGTGTACAGATTTTTTCTTTACTCACTAATAAAGTTCCTGAGACCTTGGAAACAATTCTGCCAATATTTTACATTTAACCACTAGAAATATTAATTGATCTAAACTGGGTAATTGTCTTATAAATATGAGATTAATCAAATCAAAGCTCATCATTTGAGATGAAATGGAACGTTCCCACAACATTCCAACTCAAAAGGCAACACTGAACAGGGACCCTCTCGCTGACAATATATATATATATATATATATATATATATATATATCCTTGTATAACGACCTCGTTAGCCAGCGCTGGAACGGCGCTGTTACTCCCCTACCCTCCCGATCCCATACCTGCACCATCGCCACCAGGGCCGGACAAAAAGGTTTGCAGGAGGAGGGTGGATGTCTCTCCTACTATCTCATTCCCCTACATACCCCGCCCCCCTGGGCGGACAAACCGGTTTGCAGGGGGTTGGTGGCTGTGTCACGTCTCCCCTACTGTCACCCTGGGGAGGGCAAACCAAATCCACTTATATTTTATAATTATAGATTAAAGTATACATATGGAGCATACTTTTTCAGTGACATTTGCATCCATTCATGCAAACTGAAACTAATACCGGAGCTATAAAAATCTTACAAATACATATATTAAAGATTCAAGTAAACCGTGAAGAAATAAATATGAATTTACAAAACGTACCTCATCACTTTTGCTTAATTAAAGGTCTGATATAAAACCATCTGAATCAAGTGAGTGGAAAAATTCGCTGCTGATCACATGAATATATAAGAACTCCAGATCGACGACGTCTTTGTGGACACAATTTATTAATGAATTCACTAATTTATTGTAATTAATGTCCGCTTACATTCGTTTTCTTTAAAACATGAAACAGACTGACTAAGATCGCTTTCATTAATCTTTTAGAGGAGGAGGACCCAGATGAAAATCTAATAAGAAGGTATATACATCGGGCAAATATACCTCAGACAAAGGGAGAGAAAAAAATCGGTATCCTGTCGATATACACCTGAATTCATGTCAAATAAATTACTTTATAAAAGAGAGAGAGAGAGAGAGAGAGAGAGAGAGAGAAACCACCCTGCTGCATTCGAGATGAACTGTTAATTGCCAAACGGACTATTTGTCTTCTCCAAACAAGAGATCATTTGCAACTCTATATAAATATTTTCTGTTACAAGTAAATTTTACCCCCTGGATAAAACTACACACGGGAACTAAATATGTTCTGGTGCACTCATCTCCAATATTCATTTGCATGGATTCATTCTTCGTAATATTAGAGCATAGTAGGCCCAACTGAATTCTCTATATGAATTTAACATGAATTTTCAAGGAGACGTGATTATATGTTAGTCACATAATTTACAGGTAGGGCAAATTTGTAAACTTAATGTAAACAACACACACACACACACACCACACATAATATATATATATATATATATATATATATATATATATATATATATATCTATATATATATATACCCACACACCGCGCACACGTCAACACAGACAAACACACACACAATACATACATACAAACACACACACACACACACACACACACATATATATATATATATATAAATATATATATATATATATATATATATATATGTATATATATATATAGATATCTATATATAAAAATATATGTATATATATATATATACATATATTATCCATTTGCTTTCCAGCTACAAATGTCCTTTAATATCTAATTCGCTCTACCTCGGAATTTATATATTTTCATATATGTACCGAAGGGGAATTTTTTAGTTGATAATAATTTCGTCCTCTCATGGGATCGAACCACCGTCCAACAGACAGGAACGAAATCAGGAGTGACGGTGATTTTATCAATTCGGCTAACAGAGAGACTATAAGTTTATATCGATTCTGACCTTACAAACCCCCACCGTAACCTGGGGACTGCATGAAAATTAACTTTAACTAATAAAGGGATACTACTCATAATCTGAAACACAGTTCTGGCAGTACGAAAACAAACGTATAATAATAAGGATGCATCAGTGATATACTGTAATACATGTGATGGTCGTCCTTACATTCAAAATTTAATTTCAGAAGGACTGTCACTGACACTATGACACACTTACCAGCAACTCTAGGTAATGGCAATTCATAAAACATTAAAGCATTTCAAACAAATTAATTCACGTACTGAAACGCAAGGGCATTCGAGCCGTAAAAATATTTCTCAACTTTTGATCATTAGCGCAGCGCCTCGCTATCGCACCGTAAAGACTAACATCATCATTAGAATGCACGTAAAAGTCCTTTCCGCCACTACAAAACGCGGGCCACTCATGAAAAGACCTCGGTTAATTAAAAAAACAAAATAAAAACAAAAAGGCCACAATTAGGCTAATTTCCCAGAACGTGCTATGAGTGCAAGGGCATCCTTCAAGCTGATCGTACTGAATGAACACTGAGGTTAATGTCAAACTGGTGAGGATGAGTCATCTGACGCAATACGCAGATTTTTGCAACTGGAATTGGAATAATATTAAATTTAAGCCAAAGGCTAAGCTCTGGGACGCTAGAGGCCATTCAACACTGAAAGGTAAACTGAGCGTAAACGTTTGAGAGGCGTAACAGGAGGAAAACCTGGCAGTTGTACTATGAAACAATTGTTTGGATTAGGAAAGGGTGAAAAGTAAAATGAGTGAAAGAGAATATGAACGGATGTACAGTCAAAGGAATTTAAGGAGTCGCAGTTAGAGGCCGAAGCGACGCTGCAAAGAACCCTAAGTAGTGCCTACAGTGCACTGCGTAAGGTACACTGATGGCACTATCCCCTCGCCCCCTACGGGATGCATTACTTATTGTTCATTCTATTCACTTAATCCTATTTTCCGTGATTCTTGTGACCTTGTTACCTCGAAGAGATATTTTACTGCCTACTTCGGGGTTAGATGAGAACTAACAATTTAATATTACTCATCTTTCTGGGAGAAGTCCCTAAGCTTTTGAAAACTCCTCGTAATCAAGTTAATGACGCATATGCAAACCTTACAAAGCATTCTTTGGGAGGTTAACTAGAGTTGAAATTTGTATAAAGGAATCAACGACTATCTATAATACAGATAATGTAAAATAACGAAATATCAATCAGTCCGGTATAGCCGCGGAAGTATAGAGCACAATTTATGATTACAATAAGTATAAGTATTCCATGTGGGCGTACATAGGCCCATTTACCAAAAGAGCCAAAAGGCCATTTGCCCAACATGCAATTCCACATTTAAGAAATAATGAGAGAAAATAGAGCAGCAGATTACAAGAAGAAAAAAATCAATTTAAAAAAAAGAAGCGCACACACAAAAAAGCTGGTTTTGAATAAATAAACTGCAACGCGGGAACAATATGTTTACAGGCAGCAGTGCAAGAGCACATACGATAGCGTGACAGCGCAGCATCAGACACAAGTCGACATCCTGACCCTACCCTTATTCAAGGATCAGTCGAACCCTCAGTTAGATTTGACTGTATAATGAACCACGTCAACGACTACTTTACGACTGAGAGGAAAACTTTCTACGGTATGAAATGATGCGGAAGGAGTCATGAACATATGACTAACGTTGACTTATGTCGAGAACCTCATTATTGTTACCACTGTCATTACTCACTCGGACACCCAGTGTGGCGCGAGACGGTGTCTGGGAGCGGCCATGGCTACGATACGGTGCCGGTAGGAAGCAAGTCCTTTTTAGGATGAGATTGCTGGCCTCATGCCCCTCTTCACCCTGGCTGCCAATCACCATAGTCGGCAAACCTAATTTACTGCTTAGGTCAATGATAAACAATGAATTTTACGGGAAACGAGAACCGTCCAAGGGTTCTCGCTGGTGAGGCAAGGTTGGTAACCAATGAGCCACAAGGACGAACAAGCACTATTTATGCACACACACACACACACACACACACACACAACACACACACACACATATATATATATATATATATATATATATATTCTAATAATATATATATATATATATATATATATCTAATAATATTCGTTATTCTCTTAACAAGAGTGAGGAACTAATATTCAGAAGTTTATGAAAAAATACCTAATAACGTTAGTTTCTTATAGTCTACTATTCTAGTTAAACTCGTAGGACTGTTCTGTAATTATTTACCTCACTCCCTATCCCTCGAAACCCCTTCTCTTTCTCCTTTTTTTTTCGTCTTCATATAAACTGGGAGGGATTTTATTCATAGATTCAAGGGGGCGTGGAGGGAAGGACAAACTCTTAGAAGGGGCGTGGTAGTAAAAAGGTTAAACTACTGGTTTAGCAGAATGAATGGCCCATAATGTTGTGAGGTGGTTTTGGTCTCGTGGAGGGAACGGAGGACATTAGGTTGGCGTAAAAGGTATATAATCAGAAGTCTTAGGAAGAATGAGGAGACGGAGAAGTGCTGGCTAAATGGAATGGAAGACAGTGATAATTGCTGGCGAACCTTATCTGCTGCAGTCGATCCAAAGAGGCTAATGCGAATTTTTTTGGTATCTGGTGTTCATTCATAATTCAGAAAAAGGTTGAACCTGGCACTGATGAACACCAGATACCAAAAAAATTCGCATTAGCCTCTTTGGATCGACTGCAGCAGATAAGGTTCGCCAGCAATTATCACTGTCTTCCATTCCATTTAGCCAGCACTTCTCCGTCTCCTCATTCTTCCTAAGACTTCTGATTATATACCTTTTACGCCAACCTAATGTCCTCCGTTCCCTCCACGAGACCAAACCACCTCACAACATTATGGGCCATTCATTCTGCTAAACCAGTAGTTTTTAACCTTTTTACTACCACGCCCCTTCTAAGAGTTTGTCCTTCCCTCCACGCCCCCCTTGAATCTATGAATAAAATCCCTCCCAGTTTTATATGAAGACGAAAAAAAAGGAGAAAGAGAAGGGGTTTCGAGGGATAGGGAGTGAGGTAAATAATTACAGAACAGTCCTACGAGTTTAACTAGAATAGTAGACTATAAGAAACTAACGTTATTAGGTATTTTTTCATAAACTTCTGAATATTAGTTCCTCACTCTTGTTAAGAGAATAACGAATATTATTAGAATTTTTTTTTCTTTTTCTTAGGCTGGAGCCTCCCAGGTTGGGAACCACTGTGCTATACCAACCCCTTTCCCCTACCTTGTCCATAACTACGAGCACTAGTGAGTGTCGCGTGGATAATTTTCAGTCTTCATACAATTTTCTATTGTTGCCCATTATACTTCTTTACAGCATCGTTTGCATTAGTTGTTTCAGGCGTCACTCAAACTAAAACTTCATTATTAACAACCACGCACAATCACAAACAACGTTGGTATAGCATAATTACTTACAATTTTCTTTAATTCCCCGAAAGAATAATTTTAGAAGAACTCCCTAGTTTTACGGCATATAAATGATATCTTAATTGACAAAGCATTGACCGTCACCAGCCAACGTTTTCACAAGTTTGCATTACGCTCGTTAATCACTTTTGCTGTATTTTAATATCAATTGTCATAATGGTATGCCACTCACACATATCAATAAAATATTATATATCAGATGTAAAGGTACCAAAAAAAATTGTGGCGATCATTCTACACACTGACCCGTTACAGAAATTCGTATGGCAAATTAAAATTAAAAAACGGAAAACACAACCAAACCTCTCTCTCTCTCTCTCTCTCTCTCTCTCTCTCTCTCTCTCTCTCTCTCTCTCATGAGAAAACATAGCACTGAATACTTGAACTCATTTCTATTTTCAAAGCGTAACTGAGCATCCATTATGGACTATGATAGTGCGAGCTCTTCAGACGGAATACAAACGGGAGCTGCAGAGACCCCGTAATAGGGGTGGGAGGGGTAGGTACTAATTGGCGGTTATTCACTGAATGTGGTCCCTGTTGGGTATCTTGGAAACCTTATGTACTTACTTTGTTTATTTTATTAGAAAAATCGTCATTATGACTGAGATAACACATACACTGCGGACTGACTAGCTATTTGCTTTTCTTATACTATCATTTTATGGATTAAGTTATATATCACATATAAAGCTCTCTCTTCTCTCTCTCCGCAAAAACTGAAAGCATAAAACAGTATGAGAAATCATACTTCATAATCATATTCATTCTCTCTTCCTTTATCTATCTTATACACAATTTGAACAAATAGCTAAATGTCATAAACACTGCATTTTTTCCCCTAAACTGTAATTTGAAAAACTACACACACACACGCACTCACATACACACAAACGTAAGGGGTTTACTCTGTCACATCAATGAAATGCTCTATCCCGTGTGACAAATGATCGACCATATTAATTAATGACGTGTTCCCATCAAGCCGCAACTTTATTCATCCAATGAGTTACTCTCATTTACCACCTTATCAGGTTTCACTAGACAAATGAGAAAAGGTAAACCGTGTGCATAGAGCAATATTTCTACCGCGACATCAAGAAAATTGTTCTCAACCGCATCGTTTCCTTCATGAAGTCAGGAAGAAAAAGCGGGTGAGTAAAAGCTATTCAAATAAGGTTTTCTTGATTTTGGCATTGATACAACCACTATTACCGGAAGTGGAAAATTTGTACGAGCTTTTGACGACCTCGTGACCTTTCCTACTAAGATACCGAGCAAAACAGTTTAATGAATAATATCTGGAGATCATTTCTCGTGCCATTTTTCCTGGTTCCTGAAACCAGGGAGAAAGGAACCGCAATATTCAGCAGCAATTGTCCTGGCAACTAAAATTCCTAACAAAAGTGTTTCTTTTGTCAAAAATGATGACAATGGTTGCAGGTCCACAATAATATAGCATGTGAGTAGTATATGGTCTTTAATGTATAGTAAAAAGTTTTCGAACCTTATACTAGGTTCATCTTCAGTCACTTGACTGAAGATGAACCTAGTACAAGGTTCGAAAGCTTTTAATATCCATTAAAGACCATATACTACTCACATGCTATATTATTGTGGACCTGCAACCAAAAGTGTTTCTAATGTATATTGTTTTCAGTTGGATAACGACATTCTACTATTGTAACGCTAACTAAATCAATCTATAACGAATCCGTATTTCCAAACGATTAGCGAAAGCAGAACGGAAAAAGAAACTCTTAGAGTTAGCAGAGTTGTACTACATCAACGCAACCACAGTACAGCACTTTTCGTCAGCAACTTGAGTTGCGCCTCGCAACCTACCAGAATACAAACAACCTTTCTGAGAGCCTCGTTGCTCTCTCCCGTGAACAATCCGAGCCCTTGTAACAATACCGAGCTCTCGCGTAACGCTAAATAAATGGCGTCCATCAATCATAAGCAGACTCACAATTACCAGATTTGTTTGCTTATTTGCTTAAACATTGCAGCCCTCGTGCTGGTTCAGACGTAGCATGTTGCGCAGGTGCAGTGTTGAATGAGTGAATTATTACACCGGCATTAACATAAATCGTTATTGAGTCAAGTTGAATATAGAATTTAGGCCAAAGGCCAGGTACTGGGACCTATGACGTCATTCAGCGCTGAAATGGAAATTGACAGTAAAAGGTTTGAAAGGTGTAACAGGAGGAAAACCTCGCAGTTGCACTATGAATCAAGTGTTAGGAGAGAGTGGAAAGTTAGATGAAGAAAGAGTATATGAAAAGAGGTACAGTAAAAGGAACGAAAGTGGTTGCAGCTAGCAGCCGAAGTCACGTTGCAAAGAACCTTAAGTAATGCCTACAGTGCACCGCATGAGGTCCACTGACGGCACTAACCCCCCTATGGAGCATAAATCGGTGTTCCCTTCAGGTTGCACATAAATATTGCAAATAAATAAAAACCTAGCCCGACTTGACCTTTGCTCCATGACAAACCTGTGTCAGTCTACTTAGTATCTCCATATCAACATTAGTATTTTTTTGGTCGACCGTTAAGGAGAGAGAAAAAATTTTGTGTGGGGGGGGGGGGGGGGGCGCAATTCACTTAACTGTAAGAAGAATGGAAAAGACTGGGAGACGCTGGAAGTAAAGAAAGATTGGGGCAGACCTACCAGTGCGATTTGCAATTATCACAATTAAACGTTCGTTATGTAAATGTCCAATGTATAATCATCATCGGCTATCAAGTGTTCTAAATAAATCGATAAGTGAAACTTTGTGAGAAACTTCAACATTTGCAATGACTCTCATTATAAACTTTTGAAATTTTTTTATTTAATTGGAAAAATATTAAAACAAATACTATACGTAAAAACAATTCCTTCGGGCCAGCCCTGTGAGAGCTGGTAATCAGCTCAGTGGTCTAGTAAAACTATTTTAATAATAATAATACCTTTATCAATTCTGGCGCAATATTTTTGTCATGAGTTTAGCTATGAGAACATCACATCATTTACTGTCAACACTCTGAGCGTCTCGTCTAAATAATAACTCAATATTTACAGATTACCACACAAAACCATTCGCCCCGCGCCGGCCCCTCCCCCTCCAACAAAATAAGTCATTATATTGCGCCATATTTCGACTGTTGTCTGTTAATAATAATAATTCGACTGTGTTTGTTAATAACAATAGCATCATTACAAAAATAATATAATAATAATGTAATTTTCTAATAATGTAATTATTGTCATGCTTGCACAACTACTTTTAAAAAAGCTAGAAATGTTATTACTGAAAAACGGACATACCCATACTGTCAAAAATGACTGTAATCAAAGACTCTACTTGGCAAGTCACAACGCTCATCATCATTCCCTTCTCAATTGATGAGTTGCGCTAGAAACGACTACAGTACCCTGCAATGGGTGGAAATACGATCTCCAACGAGGGCTGGGACAACCGGTGGCGAGAGGCAGACTTAAGCTGTTAAGTATAGTGGTTCAACCCATATCCTCTTGGCTCGTTGAAAGCCAGCCTCTTTACCTATTCACTTTTCTAACATTTAGAATCAGGGTTTCAACATTCCCATGAAAACGCCACTTTGTTCCAGCCTTTCTCCATAAATGCCTACCATTCTATCTCTTCATCACATTCCCTGCTATTTTCTCTAATTACACCAACTTTGTTATTTCTTCAACTATTGCCAGACACTGAGGTTCTCTACCTAGGAGATTTCAAGCGTATCACAGTGACTGGCTCTAATTCACACGCGAATTATAAAACACCCTACATGTTCCTTATCTTCATGGTAGCGCAAGCATCACCCTGATCTTTTCTTCACTACAGACTATTCTAACTAAACCGTTAACATTCCCCCTTCTTGGACTGGTGCAATACTGTCTTATTTATGACTTTAATTTGCTTGAGTTCATTAAGGTAGATAGAAGAATGAAATCATAAACTTCAACTGTAACCTCCACCTCTCTTCCAACGATTCTCTCCACACAGTACCCATCCTGATACTTTGAGATTTCCTACTGGGCCGATATAGAAGTCTGTATCCTTTACTTTCCAAGGAAGCATTGAGTTAGCTAGCTAAAATCCTGAGTCTGTGGACCCTCGTGTTGGTCAGGGTTAAATGTTGGCTGCTGATGAATATGACCTTTTTTAACTTTTACCTCATCGAACTCGTGATTTGACGAGCACTTACTCTGAGCCATTCAGTCAAAAAAGTGGTGGTATGTGTAATTCCTAGCCTTTCTTGATGTCACATCTGATTCTTTTATATCTGGCATGAAAATTTAAGTATGTCTTAGTTTTACCAGACCACTGAGCTGATTAACAGCTCTCCTAGGGCTGGCCCGAAGGATTAGATATTTTTACGTGGCTAGAAACCAATTGGTTACCTAGCAACGGGCCTTACAACTTATTGTGGGATCCGAACCACATTATATCGAGAAATGAATTTCTATCACCAGAAATAAATTACTCTGGCTCCGCGTTGGCCGAGCAGAGAATCGAACTTCGGACCACCGGATTGGTAGCCGAGCGCGAAATCCACTCGTCCAACGAAGAACTAACTATATCTGACAAGAATCAATGTACCATAGTATTTCGAGTAAGATTTCACTTTCACCTGGAAATGAAATTAAATCCTTCACCACCACCACCACCACTACTACTACTACAAAAATTAAAGAAATAAAAAGCTTTCTGAGATATCCCCATGTCTCTTCCTCCATTTATTACTTGATTAATTACTTGGCCTCTTAAATAAGGCTTTCACTTCTAGCTTTTAAGCCAACTTTCCTTTCAATAAATTCAGCACTCCCGACCCTCCTACCCTCAGTATTATGAATTCTGAATTGCCCTAGCCTCATCTACTAACTCCTATCTTGAGTTTATCTGAAATGAAATCCCTTAACTTAATTAAACCCATTGCCTGGATGACAGTTTCTTCCTTTCACATTCTTTGATTACTTTCTAAGATAATGTCATTGAACCTCTCGTTTCTGCCACTATTTTGGTGCCTAGGATGCTTCTAATTTGCCTGAGGTACCGGAGTGTCCAGTTACTATATTCGCCTCAGAACAATTGCGTTAATTGTTTAGAGGCTATTGTAGCTATATTCTGCACTGATTCATCCGTGTTTAGACGTTTGTCCTCTTATTCTGGACGCTTCTTCCTTTGTCTCCGTCCTTGGCAGGCAATCGTTTGATCAATGATCCCACTTTAATCTCTCCTTTACATTAAAAGAAAGGGGGGGGGGGGTGTTCTCTTCTTCTTTTTTTTTCACCCGGTGTGATTCTGGTCACTATCAACGTTAAAGTCAACGAGAAAATCCTTCCCCCTTTCGGACGGCCCCATAAAACTCGTCGGATCAACTCTAGGCACATCTGCTCATTGGAAACTGGTAATGCTAGGATAACACGTCTCAAGAACATTTCCTCCCCTTTCATTGCAAGTCTTTGGAATTCCCTTCCTTCCTTTCCTGTCTATTAAAACGTTCCTTCCTTAGAGAGGAAGGTCAATCGCTTCCTTTTCTACATTCCACGACTGGATGGAGGAAGGGCATTGGGTTGCCCGTCCTGTTATTAATGCCTTTGCTATTGAAAAAAAAAAATTACTTGCCCTGTCCCGTCGGCCTTCAAAAATACAAAAATAATCATAAAAATATCTATAAAAACAGCAAAACTCCCAATTTTCCAAAATAATGTCATTAGCTACACGAAAAACATCTCCAGTCAATTGAATTTGATTACAAAAACTTGTCAGGGAACAGAAAAGCAATATAGATCTCTCTCTCTCTCTCTCTCTCTCTCTCTCTCTCTCTTTCGGATAATGGGATTAGATCCGCATCCCTTCAGTGACTACAAGATTATCATATAAAAATTTACCCTTCACAAACCACTATACAGACCGTGGAGATTATCCAAGAGGCTCTCCAGAAACTCTTATAACATTTAAATACGTTTAATAACGTTTGAAGTCTACGAAGCCTCTCAAATGCACAGACATGAATTCTCGACTTATCTTGAATGAAAGGTTTAGCATTCCAGAGTGACGTGCGAACAAGCTTAACACTGTTCAGCGAGGGATTAAAACGCCGGACCAAAACCCCAATAAATTCCGATCAATCTTCAGGGGAAAATTGACGAAAAGATAAAAAGAAAAAACATGAACACGTTCTTTGACCCTCAACCACTTAAACCATCGAGAAAAAAAAACACTAAAAGGAAAAAGTGAAATATAAAAAGTTTACGCGTCGAAACCCTGAAGATGATGATTCCTTTTATGGGAAGAACTAGAATTAAACGCCCGAGTTGTGGAGGAGGGTAGAGGTTTGGTTGACCTTTGTAGGCATACGTACCTTTCCTGAGGTTATGCTACAACACCATGTTAGTAGGTTACACAAATTTTATTTTGCATTTCATTAACTGTTAATATTAGGAGATTGGCCTTTATGTATTTAAATTGTCTCGGCGTTTCCGCAAAATTAATTTGTCTAAAATGCAATTAACCGTGTTTCCTCTTTACCTAATCTTTTGTTCCCAATGGGGGAAGAAATGTAGTCATTTCAGTCTTAGGTATACCCAGGACCCACAGTGGGCCCTGGGTATACCGAAACAGCTATGTTACCATGAAATCTGACCATACAAACAAAATATGAACCATTATGATTTGAGCAAATATACAGAAATTGAGTGCACTAGTTCCATCCGACGGAAATTTGACCAAAACTCACTCTCTCTTTCTTGCTTTCTCTCTTTCTCTGGTCTTTCCCACAAATGCCTGCCAAGCCTGAGGCTTCCATGCTTGCCATGATCTCCATAAACTTGAAACACCTAATCCTATTTCGTATGAAGAGTCCATCTACAGTAGTATGCGTGTGAATAAGAGTATTCACGTATCGTCAAAATAATCAAATGAACTTGTTTCCGAATGTAAATGTCGAAGGGACGGGTAATCGAATGTCCATAATCATGCTTACTTGAATCGCCACCAATGTACAAGGACTTTTTTTAGTTCCTAACCTACAGTCGAAGATTGCAGTTTTTTTTTATTTATTTATATGTATCTGTATGTCTGCCAGTCAGCGTGACTGTTGTGCTTACCTTGCCATTCTATCTCAATAGGCACAGCTGAGAAGCATCCAATCAAACTTAGTACCACATCAGACCATCATGCATACCTGTACACGAAGGGAGATCAGCTGTCAGCCTTTCCAACTGTCTGCAGTCAGTGTCTGTCAAGCTTACTTCGTCATACCAAGCTGAAGGGATTTCAGTCAAACTAGATATAAAGAAAGACCATCGTGCACAGATATCCAGGAAGGGGAATTGTTATCTAGTTTTCATTTTTTTTCTGTCCCACTTGCTTTATTATCTTAACTCTGAATACATACAAGGTTAAAAGGGTTTCAGACAAACCTGATAAAAAGTTGGATCGTTAGTGTACACTTGGCACGAGGGAAAATCATTTGCATATCTCTCATATTTACCTTGTCGTCACAACCTCTACCAAGTTGAAGGGACTGCAATGAAAGTTGGTACAGAGAGAGGTATACCATCGTGCATCGATGAACACAACAACAACAAAATTCGTTTGTCTGTCTACCAGTACGCACTCACTGTTTTTGACATTGTACTCATTTTGTAAAAAAAAGTTATAGTAAAGAGCCAAATTCCGTAGAATTCGCACATAACTTGAACTTTCGCCAAAGCATTTGAACTATATTACAGGGACTTCATATTTGACTTGAAAACCATTCAGATGACACTAAGGCTAGTTATTTTGTAACCTTGGCTATTACCTCTTTACCATTAAAGCCCCCTAAATAGGTTTTCAAAAACATATCTTTCGAAGAGAAAACTGCCAGAGTTATTTCAATTGCAAGGACACTGTGCTTGTGTTATTTCGTTGTGCATCACATCCAGTAAGCATACGAATAGGAGCACTGTAAAAGCTTGCTTAAGAATGAAGTAGGAATAAAGGAACTGCAAGAAATGTCATAGTCACCATTTAAACGACCACTGGCAATAAAAAAAATAAACAAAGGTCGATAGGACGGTCAATTGAATTACCTTTTCCAGCTTATGCCCTAAGAAAACGACCCATCACTTATAACCAGAAAGGTTTACAGTAGTGTACGTCTGTTTATACAGTGCTGCAAAAAAAAAAAAAAAAAAAAAAAAAAAACACGCCCCCAAAGAAAAAGGTCAAGAAAACAAAATCTTAAAAACTTTTGTTATGCAAAGTACGTTGTTTCCATTAATATTCTACACACGTACTAGCATCGATTTCAGTTTGAAGTTATGCAAATAAACTAAGAATTGTTTCTATATATACACATATATGAATACATATATATCATATTTATATATATATATATATATATATATATATATATATATATATATATATATACATATATGTATATAATATATACTTATACACTTTCAATATATATACATATATAAACAATTTGTAATTTGATTGCATATACATTACATATATATTGAATGCATACATATTATGTATACCCATATATCTATATTATATGTGTGTGTGTTTGTTTGTAGAAATGACCGTATAAAACCAGAAGCTGGCATAAACAACCTTGATCGCGTCCTACTTTCAGGGCGAAACGGTTTCGCATAAAAAAAAAAAAAAAAAAAAAAAAAACGCGAATTACTGCACAGCCTAAAAAACCGCACCAAGAGACGTGGGAGGGGAAGCGCATAATAAAGCCGGATCTGGTAACGCAATGGCTGTTATAGCCAGTGTAATACCTTAATGCCCCTATTTGGTTTTCATTTCAATTTGTGTTTTCGCATGGCGAAACGGGAGGGAGGAGGGCTCTTGTAAAGCAACGTAAAATTCAACATGCAATCGTCCGTCATAAAAATGCAATTCGTAAAGCACGAGACCAGCTCCATCATGAATCCTCTAAAAAATAACGCCAAAATGTAAACATTACTAGAGGAATCTTCGTGTTAAACCTGTACAAAGGCCAACAAAAAAGCGACAAGATACGTAATACATAAAAAAAATACTTACAAAGACAGAAGTCTGGAGACGTCATATGTAAACTCTTATTACATAGAAGGAAGTTTAAATAACCCATTTGACAGTAGAAAGAAAACGTCACACATCGCTAGTGAACGTATATCAAGGTACAAAAGTTGAGTATTGTAAACTCAAACAAAACGTTCTAAAAACACCTCAAAATCCCCAAAAACGCACCATCCACCCTTGTTCACCACATGCAAACACAACGAGATTACAACTTACCCCCCGCAACCCACATGAGAGAGAGAGAGAGAGAGAGAGAGAGAGAGAGAGAGAGAGAGAGAGAGAGAGAGAGAGGTAAACGCAAGAACTGTATGAAAAGTCTCCTTTCAGTACTCGGAGAGCAATCACCTCCAAAAACATCTTTTTTGTTTACACTTGAAAGTTGGGCTAGTACTCTGAATATTCGCACCCGTTAGCTTAGAATGGGCCTAGGAAATGAAAAGCAATAGTGTTTTCTCATTTCCAACATTTTCCTGCCATCGTCCTCTCAAACTTGAGTGTTTTCGGTTCAAATTACTACATCACTGTCTACTTAATTTTTCAGCCTCCAGTTTTATTATATAAATTATTTTTAATATCTTAAGAGAGCAACCATAAAATAAGTTTTGCGTTTATTTTCGTCTGCAAGATATGACAAGCTACTGACTAATCTCAAAGCAATGGTGCTGTGTTGAGTTACGGACAAAGAAAGCGTTGGCGACCGTGTTTTTTTTTTTTTTATCTGGATCCAGGTTCAGGTCCACAGACTCCACACGTTTGAAGAAAAAAAATCCTGTCTTTTCAGCCTAGGTATAGTATAGGTCTACAAAATGTCTCAAAACATTACGGATATTTTGAGGATGGATGGGCTACAGACCAATGAAGTCCGTATTAGAATAGTAGATGGATGGGCTATAGATCAATGAAATATGTATTAGCTTTTGAAATTGACCTTGCAAGTCAAAGATATATTTCTCTGCAAGTGTGTCTGTCCTCAAGATATCAGAAATTGTTGTTGATGGATTTACATGAAATTCTCCGTAAGGGTGTTTATGAAAGGAATAGGTGACAGGATTTTGACATGAGCACTAATCCGGAGTTTTTCTCTCCAGTCTGTTTAACCACATACCTAAAAATGTACAGATAGATTTCATTTCATTCAGTGGAAGGGTGGACTAAATAATCCAATGACGAGCAGACCAAACTTTGAAATGTATCTAGTCCATGATGCTTTCCTCATCGCTAACATTACATGTTTTTCGTTGCGTATACAATTTTTTTTAAATCAACCACATATGGTATATGAAAATATCAACATATAGACGTCACGCGGATCTACACAATGGTCTAATGATCTCTTAAGATTTTGTACTTTATTCTAAGATCATGCATGATGTTCTCTTAGTCACTTCCTTTGCAACACAGCAATAGCCATAAAACATGAATAAAAAAAATAGTAATCAGTAATTTTATTAGTTAATGTTTACTTCCAACATTTTAGGTTAGCACAACAATATCAAAACACTGAACAATAAGAAGCTCTTTTCTTACAAGGCAACTGGCTATCGTAACCAGTGACGTGTCTTATTATCACGTGGTGGCTGTTTTTTCTCCCATTTTTGAAAGACATGGTGGGTATTGTATTTCGATTTCATTAAGAAAACGCGATTCTTTTTACAAACTATTAACATGCTTTGTCTAGTTGAATGATCAAATGAAAATAATTCCACGAATGACAAATATCATAAGCCTAATGGCAATCGGGACTACGATAGATTTAACCCTTTTAATATGAATGTTTATGCGCTCTCTCTCTCTCTCTCTCTCTCTCTCTCTGCTGTGACCTCTACATCACAAAACCCTAATGCAAATCATATCTCTCCCTCTCCAAAGGTTTGCACCATAAAAACATTTATATTTATGACAGGTTTAAACAACCACTTGAAGTTTTGCCATTATTTTTGTTTATGCTTGCAGCGGCAATTGGCGTTCATCTCTCTCACACACATTCACGCTAACGCCAGCCTAGTACTTGTTAATGCCACTGAATATCACTCTCTTTCTCTTTCTGCAATAACATGCTAAGCACCAAGCAAAGTATCAAACAATCATCGGGGTGGGTGGTAGCGAACAGCCGCCTTCATTATTGTCTACGCGGCCCCACTGCCGATCCCCCTTTGGGTAAACAAGGCTGCTTTAGGAGTCTTCAACAAGACACGGCGCCATTTCTAATCTTTATTCATTTACTTTATATTCTCGTCAGCTTTCTGTATGTATAGTGCGACTCACATGAGCGTTTGGGTGAAAAGAACTGCATGCTTGTGTACAAAAAAAAAAAAAAAAATTCACTATTCGTGTCCATGTATTTAACACACCTTATGTTACACTACAGATATGAAATTTTTCAGTTTCCCAATATCATCACATACGTACGACATTTAGACATATTTTCGAAAGTAATCCTGTACCACCTTCTGTCACATGCAAACGGCCTAATTTATGTTTTCCTTACTAAACCTCGGTAGGGTACAAAGCATCTCATTCAATTTATTACGGGTGTCTTGCATATTCGATGAGCTTAATTCACACCCAAAAAAAGCTCGAATATCTTATACCTATGAACGAAACCTCCCAATCCACTTCGATGATTCTGTTCTGATCATTATAAATGACTGAAACTTGACACAATTACTATTTATTCTGGCAATTTTATTCCCATGCCTAAGATTCCCATCATAATATCGGAGCTTCTAAAACATCTTCAAAGTATAAAGCAAGGCATGGGTGGAAAAAACTACAAGCAAAAAAAAAAAAAAAAAAAAAAAAAATCCCTAACTTCCACAAAAGGTGGGTGGTCGAGCCGACCCTATAAAGCATCAGATATACGGCCGTTCGAAACACGGCCATAAACCTTCGCACGTCCCGTCTTTACAATGCCTAATGAAGTAGAGCCCCGAGAAAGGGACTTCACGACCTCCAACATCCCAATGGTTACGTACACTTGGGGATACGCGGTGCTATTGTCAAACTTATCCCATTTACCAGAAAACTAAAACGCTACAGAAACTCGTAAAAAATACAGCCGTTCGTTCGGACACAATAGCAAGCAAATCTCACCCCAACTCTGTTCTCTCTCTCTCTCTCTCTCTCACGATGATGTCACTGACTGCTTCAAGATTTCACTAGTATTCTTCATGAGATGAGATAGAAGCAAATGAATCTCCTGCCCTTAGTTTGTCAAGGAGACCTTTCTTTCTTTAATGTTGCTTGTTTACCTAGTTACATGTGATATGCAAGGAGAGTGTTATGGTTTTACGTACAACTGTGCCTTCAAACTACAGAAGGTGGGAATACAAAATGCATTCTTCCTTCACCTATTTCTAAATAAAACTGATGAAAATGTTTGTCAAAAATAATTATTGAATATGGCACGGCTTCTCTTATATTGCAACTTTACGAATTCCAAGAAAACGTTTACTTCGTGTTGATAACTTCCAGATTAACCGCCACCCGCGCTCCCCCCCCCCCCCCCACCCCACCCTTTTTTTTTTCTTTTCATGCGGCAGGTACTTTGTACTGACGGCTAGGCCTAGTCTAGCATGTTTTTCAAGTCACGGTACCAAGAATTCAAAGTATTACTTAAAAAATATATTATATATATATATATATATTATATATATATAGATATATAAATATAGTATATATTATATATACATATATATATACAATATATATATATATATATATATATTATACAATACATATAATTTATATATATATATATATATATATACATACATAATCCAAGTAAAGACAAAGATACCAGACAAGGAGTGAAATAGCAAAAACTTCGATGATTTTATAATAAACAAAATGGTTTGAAATTAACACACAAAAAATGCATAGCTATATAAAACTTACCTATAATCACGAGTCAGAAACTCACATAGTACCTACTACTAAGGAATTTAGATGCCCTTCCATGATGGTTGGTTAAAACTTAGGCCTAAACGTCGATACCTATGAGGACTGCCCTAAGGAACACCAAGTACACGGTCATAAGAAGTTCCTAATTCAAACCATTACTCAACGTAGTCAACTGAAACCAAAATATCTGGGAATTAAAACAAATGGATACCTAAATGTAAACATTAAGCAAAGCCATTTTTCTAACGGTTGAGAATAGTCAGAAAAGGCCAGAAACTCAACATCACAATATCAAGTAAAAACTAGAAACCTTGTGCTGTTAAGAAGCAAATCCGGTGTATGCTGCGGTATGCGATAGCCCGTCAACTGAGCAAAACGGTAACATAATCAGAAAACTTGTCCCATTGCTGATTACGATGCTGTACCAGGTTTTACCTGGAATATTCATTCCTTCGCCAGGTTCTTCAATATTACGTTCTGTCTTTTCTAGGTGAATTAGGCCTTAAATTCGGAACAAAACCAACTACAAGATGTGCTTTCTCTGTAATATATATATATATATATATATATATATAGCTATATATATAGGCCTAATCAATTTCCTCCCAGTGTATTTGACAGATACAACACCTGAGAAAGCAAGGGGAAGTATTGCTACCTACCTGTTCAGGTGACTGTCAACATCAACGATCGCTACAAAATGTTATTATATATCCGTGATCAAAAAACCATTCACTACAAACAAGCTCCTATGAGTAAACTAATCATGCTGGGATAAACAACGGAACACTACACTGGTGAAGCCACACGAACATGTGATTCCTTCCACGGCTACTCTCTAACTGAAACATTGGCGATTTTTGCCGCCAAATGCTGAGGTTCCTCACTTTTAAATATTTAACGATTAATTATACAGAAAGAGAAAATAGAAGGGACAATTTTCGTACACTAAAGATGAACAATAGTCCTTAGACTTTTTATTCTTTAGTTAATACTTTATTGGGTAAAATAGCCATCGATGAGGAGTGTCAAAAGTGAGAATTATCATACAGCTGCCTGATACCTCCAGTCCTGAATGAACCGTGGTCCATAATAGTTATCCTGGATTGTGGTGGCCTGGCTCAACGCCAGACAGCATTTATTATCGTTTATCTTATTGAATCAAGAGTGAAAGAGCATGGAGATTGTTATTTCTGCATGAAAACCAACTATCAAAATAACTGTTAAGGAATTCATTCCGTCTCATTTACATCATCGTGACTAGGAACCCCTTATAAAAGGAAAGTCGATACTTTTACGGTTAGCGGGAAGCCATACATGTTTGAATGTATTGTAGATGCACAGAACTTGATACACAAAAGGTAATATGAAATTGGAAAATAAGCTAAGAAATTAAGGACTACGCCACTATCACAACAACAGCAAAGACCTGAGGCTGAAAATGAGTATTATGACGGTCCCTGTAGTGACACTTGTTTGCAGTCAAAATACAATCTTGTCAGGATGTCCTAAAAAGGAAAAAAGAAAGTCACAAATAGTGTTGGCCTGTGGAAAGCTGCAGTTTCCACTTCACTGAGATCATGGTAAATAAAAATCTAGACTATCGCGAAGTTCAGTAACTCAAGAAAGAAACTGGTTTTAGCGCTGCCTCTCTCTCTCTCTCTCTCTCTCTCTCTCTCTCTACGCATCCACCCGTCGCATAGTACACTAAAGTTCATGGATGGGAGAGTCACTATGATCCTGCATTTTCTCTGTAGCCACCCCTAATTCAGGAGAATGTATATATATATATATATATATTATATATATATATATATAATTATATATATCTATATATATATATTATATATATATATATATATATATATATTATTTATTTATATATCCATCTCCCTTTAGATGGGGTGGTCTGAAGGTGACTCTCAATTTTAGTAGCTGCACCATATACAATCAGCAGGCTTACGTGCCGTTGGAGTCTGGTATTTCTGAACAGCCACCCACCAAAGCGCTGTCTAGACCGAACTCTCTCCGCTACGCTTATCTACCGAACGTGTAAATAATTATACAGCAATTTCTTGGAACGAATTACAAAATAGCTAATGAAAGGGAGCCTTTCCCAGGCCGAACAATGCGTTTTCCATAATCTAGGGCTCTTCTAAGTCCCAAACCAAAATATTGCGGGTTATGTTTGTCTCCTGCAGGGATGTTAGGGTGGGCAGAAGCAGTGGGGAACGAAGAAAGACTTATGACAAACACTTAACTAAAAGAATGCAGAGTACAGGAAGAATATGAGTACGAACTTAAGAATACAATGAAAATACAATGAGTCACAAAGAGGAGCGCTCAGTTGTAGAAGATGACCACTGTAAGCAAGCAATTAATATTTTCCGTAAGTCAGTAGCATTAGCTGGTTACTTATAAGGGCACTCGGTCAGATTAACCACGAGAGTGCCCTTATAAGTAACCAGCTAATGCTACTGACGTACGGATAATATTAATTGCTTGCTTACAACGGTCGTCTTCTCTGGTCCATCTCCGTCGAAAGCGCATTGTGAGACTCGCAAATTCATCTGTCCTATACACAGTTGTGCGGATATATTCATAGAATAAATACCACGGCGTACTCCATATCAATTTAATTATTCCACATTATCATATCACTCAGAAGATAAGAGAGCCTATTGCTTTTCCTTGAAAGATTTGATATTTTTAGTCCTCTGATATCCAGCAGAAACTGATTGTACGATCTTGGGCTGCATTTTCTAAAGATTTAAAACGAACATTCGAAGTGGATCTTGAAACGAGCAAAATTGGATTGGATATCACACACGTCCTTGGGTACTCCCCTTCTCAAAATGGATATGAATTTCCAAGCTGTACAAAATTTCCCCTACGTGTAATCTCCCAAATACTCCAGGCTTCATTAGCAATTCCGATGGGCCGTAAATAATTTAGAAGTAATTAATGCATAATTGTTTTAAAGTCCCACTGAGATCTAGTAAGACCAGAATACAATGATGCTCCGGTAAAGCATTTTCCGTCACCAGGTGAATAATCAGTTGTTAAAGAATCACACATTCTAGCATTGTGGACATCAGTGATAGATCCGGAGCTGGTCTATACGAACTGAAGTTTGGTTAATCAATTGCACCTTTCAAAACTGGTTTAAATACATCCACTTTATCAGACATAAGAAACTTACACTTAGAAATGCTAGTGTTAATCACTTTCACCATTATATCAATAGGGCATGAAAAATTTTCCACGCCGACAAATTCAGATATCGGCATAAGATCAGTTGCACTTTTTGTTATCTTTGTCTTTTCAAGACTCCTCCTTTTTTTTCAGAATCATCTTACCCAGATATCAGGTTCAGTCCTATTCTGATTCGGCGTTTCAGCAAAAGTCACTCTTACATTCTTAATTTTTTCTTAAGAAAACAAGAAAACTGTCATCCAGTTTTTGATGACTGAAACCGTCTGGGAGCCTTTGTCTCTCAACAGCATTATTATTATTATTATTATTATTATTATTATTATTATTATTATTATTATTATTATTATTATTATTATTATTATTATTATTACTTTTGGACCATCACAGTCCTCCAATTCGACTGGGTGGTATTTATAGTGTGGGGTTCCGGGTTGCATCCTGCCTCCTTAGGAGCCCATCACTTTTCTAACTATATGTGCGCCGTTCCTGGAGCTACTTCAGCCTCTAGTTTTTCCAGATTCCTTTTCAGGGATCTTGGGATCGTGCCTAGTGTTCCTATGATTATGGGTACAATTTCCACTGGCATATCCCATATCCTTCTTATTTCTATTTTCAGATCTTGATACTTATCCATTTTTTCCCTCTCTTTCTCTTCAACTTTGGTGTCCCATGGTATTGCGACATCAATGAGTGATACTTTCTTCTTGATTTTGTCAATCAACGTCATGTCTGGTCTATTTGCACGTATCACCCTATCTGTTCTGATACCATAGTCCCAGAGGATCTTTGCCTGATCGTTTTCTATCACTCTTTCAGGTTGGTGCTCGTACCACTTATTACTGCAAGGTAGCTGGTGTTTCTTGCACAGACTCCAGCGGAAGGATTTTGCCACTGAATCATGTCTCTTTTTGTACTGGTTCTGTGTAAGTGCCGGACATTCGCTTACTATAAGGTTTATGGTTTCATTTTTCGTATTGCACTTCCTACACATAGGAGATTATTATTATTATTGTTATTATTATTATTATTACTATTATTATTATTATTATTTTATTAAAAGTAATGGCTACTTCAGCAGCGTTACACTTGTAGAGATTCTTCTCTATTTTCCGAATAGCGGCTTTTTCCGTGCTACTTAGACAGGCTAGTAGAACGCCTATAGAGGTCATGTTCAAATACAGTCAAAATTGGTGTATATATTTGAATTTTACAGATAAACTATGATACCATAGTCATCAAAGTCATTAACGATTCCTTCTCTCTCTCTCTCTCTCTCTCTCTCTCTTTCTCTCTTTCTTGAGGCAAGCGAGCTTTCGTCTGGAGCTGCCAGACATCCTCGGGCTGGGAAGCCGAGGGTGGACTGATCTTGGTGTGGTGTCCGTCCTCCTTATAATTGGGGTCGACAGCAGGGGGTCTGCCCCATGCTGATCTCCTATTGGCTGGTGGCGGTAGGTCTTTGTTTTCATTGGTGGCTTGAGCCAGGTCTCAAGCCACTTTCTCCGAGTTGATGGTTGCGATGCTGCAGGTCTTGCAGCCATCTAGACCTCCTGAGCGGTGTGGTTACGTTGATGGGCGTTTCTCTACGCTGCGGGATGTCACGGCCAATTTGGTTTTCGTTGGCTGCAGGAGTATCTCGTTTGGGGGCATAGTCTTCCATGGAGTTGTCGTGATCGCTGGTGTCATTGTTGGCGGCAGGTCTTCAACAATGACACCACCAATCACGACAACTCCACGGAAAACATCACCCCCGAACGAGATACTCCTGTAGCCAACAAAAATCAAATTAACCGTGACGTCCCGCAGCATAGCGAAACGCCCATTAACGTTACCGCGCCACTCAGGAGGTCTAGACGGTCTCAATATTAAATTCGTCATCTTCTTCTCCTGGCTTCTTTATTTATATGATTGATAAGGAAATTGAACTTCGCCCTTTATATGCAAGACCTGCTGCATCGCAACCATCAACTCGGAGAAAGTGGCTTGAGACCTGGCTCAAGCCACCAATGAAAACAAAGACCTACCACCACCAGCCAATAGGAAATCAGCATGGGGCAGACTCCCTGCTGTCGACCCCAAATATAAGGAGGACGACACCACACCAAGATCCAGTTGCTGCTACATTCTCGTAGTAGCAACATCGCTGCTCCTGCACTGCAGACTCCACCCAGATTCGTCCACCGGCCAATCACAAGCCAAAGCCCAGCTCCACCCAGACTCCTCCCACTTTTGGCCGCCGACCAATAAGAAGCCAGAGCTGAATCTCTCAAGTTTCTTTCAGGATTTCAAGCTTGTACTTCTCTGCGACAAGCCAATCACCTTGCAGTATCTCTGCATACTCTCCCTGTATTTTAGCCCTGCTGACTTTATAGTCGGTGCGCTGAGCAAGGGAAAATAAGACTTGAGAGAGCTCTCTCACTATTTTATAAGTGATTTCAGTGACTCCTTCTACTTGTCTTTCCTTCTAAAGAAAAATTAACTGATAACACCCAAGCCCTCCAGGCATCAGTCACGCATCTACCTACACCTCACAGATATCCTCAACCCTCTCTCTCTACTTGAATCATACAAGGCATGGCATCCTCACCCTCATCATCTCCCACCATCATATCACAAACTCAGCCTGACATCCATACCAAACCATCAGCCTCCAAAACACTAATGACTAGAAGACGGACCAGATCTTGCACCATGTCCCCCACCTCCAATACTCAAAAAACACAGAGACCGTGAATTCACTCTCCCCAAGAAAACACTACAGAAGACAACCCCTCACAGACAAATGAACAACCCCCCCCCAACGATTCCCCCCCCACCCCCGGACAGCTCTGACAAACATGAACACAACTCACTCTCTGGTAACAAATCAACTCAAGGAAACGATGGCTACCAGGTAGCCCACAACAGAAAGAAATTAAGAAAACTGAGGAAGACACCAAACACATGCACACAACCTCCTGCAATATCACACAAAAACATGCACATAGAAACACAATCCTTAACCGACTTCCCTCCACTATACAAGTTCAAAGCAATCTCCACTCCCGATCAGATGTCCTATGCAGCAATAAGGGCACTTGAGGACAAACACCCCACCTTGCAAATAACTGCCAAACCAAACAACAGAGGACACTTCACCATCATGCCAAGGAACAAGGAGTCAGTAGACATCCTTAAAAACGACAAAAATTTCCATTATCTAGACCCGGCACAGAAAACAGAAAAAGCCTTAATATGTGGATACCCGACAATCCTTCACGTAGACCCCATTAAGAAGCTCCCAGGAGTAATACACACCGAGAGATGCTTAAACAAAGCAAAGGAACCTACAAAGAAGGTCCTAGTCACCTTCCACGGTAAAAGACCCCCTGTCGTAGACATCCCAACATGAGGCAAGTATCACACAGAAGAATTCACGCCGAACCCCTCAGATGCTTCAAATGCCAGAGATTTGGCCACCACTAACAGGAATGCACAGCCAAACCTGTATGCAGCGTATGCAGTGGGAAGCACCCAACAAGAGACTGCATTGATAGACATAAGAGGAAAGAAGCAACTACAGCCAGATGCCCCAACTGCTACAAAGGACACCATGCATGGTATAAAGGCTGCATAGAGAGACTGCGAAGGATCTGGAAGATGAAAGGAACTCCCCCCCACCCACCCCCCCCAGACCACAGCACAACCATATCACACACAACAATACACATCACAATCACAACCACCTACTAGACAGCAAGAACCCCAAAAAGACCTCTCAAGACAATGGCAGCAATCAACTCCTCTCACTCAACAACACACACACAAACCAGGACCACCAGAAACACAAAAACCCCAACACCACCAGCCACCCATTCAGAAACAACAGCAAACAACCCCAACGACCCCCTACATCAACCAAGACCCCAGATCTGAACAACTCAAAAGAGTAGACCCTAGACTCGCAAAAGGCACACACCAATACACACAGATGAACATGCCCGTCCCAGACGCCAAGCCGATTTCCTTCCTCCCTTACTCCGCACCAAAACAGCCACTCCTCCCCACCCCATCCAATCATCACACCATGCTCTCTTCCTCCCACCCCGTTCATGAGAGTAGCACCTGTACTGGTAGTCGAGGCAGTGCCCCAGAGCCCTCCATTAACAGTCACGATTACATCCTCACACGCAAAGAACTCAGGAGAGAAATAGCATCTTTAGTATCACAAGTTCTCCGCCACTTACTCCTAGAGCAACACTTTACAGCAGATCTCAGGAAAACACTAGTATCATTGATAAACTAAAATGGAGCAAAACAATCAAAATCCAAACAACACCCTAAACAACGGAAACAGCTCACACACAACTCTAAAAATCCTTCAATGGAACATATACAGTGCCAACTCAAAATATGCCACACTGCAATCACAGGTGCTTGTAGAAAAACATGACATCATCCTCCTACAGGAAACTCTTGTTAGAGAAACCAACAAATTCTCATTTCAGGGATACACAGTATACAAAACCCCACACACAAATGAAAACAGAGGTTTAATCACTCTGGTGAAAGCAACAATTCCATCAGAGAAAATAAGAAACATAGACTGTGAGCAAGGCATTGAAACGCTAAGTGTCCAGATAAGACTAGAAAATACCTCACTAGTCATTCACAACATATACAAAGGCCATGACAAAATCCTTGAAGGAGAGAACCTCTTCAGTGTTGCCTCCAGGGAAAACACATTCTTTGCAGGAGATTTCAATGCTCATCATCCATGCCTACGATCCAAACAACATACAAATTCAGCAGGCAGACACATACATCTGCTTTTGGAAGAATTTCCTGAAGTAGCACTACTAAATGACACAAACAAAGCAACTCACCTCCGAGGAGGCAGACTAGACCTGAGCTTCGTATCCCAAAACCTGAAGGAAGAATGTGCATGGAAAGTGCACCCAATACTAACCAGTGATCACTTTGAAACTGAAACCAGCAAAAAAATAACAAAAATTCCCCCTCCACCACCCCCTCCAGCAGGATAGAGACCAGACCTGGCAAACTGGCCCACATTTGAAAACCATATGACCGTGTGGGCAACACAGTACCTCCAAACTCTGGCCCAAAACATAAACATGCTCCAGGAGGACTTTGTGAGTAGCCTGCATAATGCAGCAAGCATCTCCATGCCTAAGAAAACTTTTACTACTAACAAAACCCTCCACAAAGACAGCTGGTACTATAACACAAGAATCAAAGAAATGAACACAAGAATAAATAGAACAAGAAAACTCTTCAGACGCAATACCACTGATGAGATGCATGCTCTCCTAAGAGACGTTATAAACCATGCAACACAAACTGCCAAAGAAGTGAAGCAAGAAACCTGGCTATAATGGTGCTCACAGACTACCCGACTTACTCCCATTGCAAAAATGTTCAAATGGTTCAACAAAATATCAGGAAAAACCAAGCCAACACAAGCACACCATCCTGACCCTCAAGCTGAAGCAAACAGACTTGCACAACATTTTGCCAACAGAACCAAATCGGCACACCTACCACTAACCACAAGAGAAAGGCAAGTGGCACTAGACCCAGGAAGATGGGGAGTCATTAACACAGCCTGCAGTATCCCTGATAACACAGACACTCCATTCACACTAAAAGAACTTGGCAAAGCCCTTCAAAAGGGAACAGACATAGCCCCTGGAGCAGACATGATCACATACAGCATGCTGAAGAACATGGGAACAGCAGCCAAAACAGTTCATCTCCATATAATCAACAGAACATACACAGAGCGCAGTAGACCCACACAATGGAACCAGCAAAATACACAACCGATCCCCAAGCCCAAAGAACCCAACTCCTACAGACCCATCTCTCATCAGTTGCACAGAAAAGACTGCAGAGAGAATGGTGCTAAACAGACTGCTATGGAAAACAGGACCTCTACACCATCGCCTATATGCCTACAAAGAGGGGATAGGCACACAGGAATGCCTAGCAGATGTCATGTCCACAATTAATGAGAGAAAAGCAATAGTAGTTTTTCTGGACCTAGAAAAAGCTTATGAGCTAGCCAGCGTAGCTGCCATCGTCGAGGCCTTGGCTGACAAAGCAGTGAAAGGCAACCTTTTAGCATGGGCCAGAGGATACATGCAAAACAGACAGGCCAGAGTCACCTTCCAAAGAGCAAGCTTAGATTTTCTCAGTCTGGAGAATGGAACACCTCAAGGAGGCATACTCAGCCCCTTCCTTTTCAATGTATGAATGGAAAAATTAGCCACAACCACCCTGCCCAATGGGGTTGGAATATTCATTTATGCAGATGATGTCTGCCTAGTCAGCACAGACAGACACAATCGCTAAAGCGCTAGAAGACTCGCAACACAAACTGGGAAACACAACTATCCACACCGACTCGAAAAGAGCAATACAAGCCATCACAAAAGGCAAGGCAAAAGAAAACATCAAACTCCTGACAAGAATATGGGCAATTGCAAACATCCACCAAACTAGAAACAGACAGATAACTCTCAACTGGATTCCAAGTCACATAGGAATCCAAGGAAATGAGGAAGCAGACTCCCTAGCAATGAGCGGGTTACACATCAACAACATAGGTATCAAAATCAGCCACTCACTGACTCAACTAAAAAGCAAAGCCGCAGAATACTGTCAAGTGCAAGAAGAAAGCAAAGTCAGGAGGGCGGTCTTTGGAGGCTCCAACACTGCAAAATGGTATGTAGACACCACCAGTCTACAACCACATGACATTCCCAAAGATATGTCACGAGCACTAGCAGTCATAATCCATCGGCTAAGACTTGGATACCAATGCATTTGGCAAAGGATAGAGGGCGATCCCAAGCCATGAAAGAATTGCAGAAGAACCTCTAGAACACTACCTCTTAGACTGTCCAGAAACGGAGCAACTAAGAGATAGGTACATAGGAAATGAACGCACAACCACTCAAATCACAAAGCACATTCTAACAAACACCCATGAATTTGCAGGTTTCCTATGCTCCTATCCACCACCAAGGTAGGAACAGAACACTACCCTGACTGACTGCACATGGTGCCAACAATCATGATCGCTCCCCCAACCTACCCCAACTCACATAACAGCAAGACAAAAAAACAAACCTCTTTAGCAGACATCCCTATCCATCTCTAGCTTCCTTCATCACCCCTCCACTCACGCTCATCACCATCCCTCCAGCACACTCAGCAGACAACACACATCAAAAGAAACCGGACCGTAAAAAGGAATACGCCTCAGAATTTAACGAGCTATCTTACTAGCTAACTGTGCCTACAACTCAAACCTTCATTCTTCCAATCTGTTGGCCTCTCCTACTAGCCAATACTCACTACTATCGAGCTTTCCCTACGACTGAAGGGTACCTTAGGGTTTAAAGGGTTTCAACCTTGCCCATCAAATCCTTCATTCAATATCATATCACCTTCACCACGTCATATTCATGTATCACCAATAAAGTTTCATATCCTAAACATCTCACATTTCCAACCAATATGATTTACGGGCTGCTCCACGAGCAAAAGGCCGTGCTGGCACAAGGCCAGCTTAATCTCAAACAACAATAACAACACCAAGATCAGTCCACCCTCAGCTTCCCAGCCCGAGGATGTCTGGCAGCTCCAGACGAAAGCTCGCTTGCCCGAGAGAGAGAATCGTTAGTGACTTTGATGACTATGGTATCATAGTTTATCTGTAAAATTCAAATATATATACACCAATTTTGATTGTATTTGAACATGACCTCTATAGGCGCTCTACTAGCCTGTCTAAGTAGCACGGAATAAGCCGCTATTCGGAAAATAGAGAAGAATCTCTACAAGTGTAACGCTGCTGAAGTAGCCATTACCTTTAATAAAGTATGCTTGAGAGAGGGTCTACTTCCTAAGTATATTATTATTATTATTATTATTATTAATTATTATTATATTATTATTATTATTATTATTGTTGTTGTTGTTGTTTAGAAATTCACAGTCGTGTGAAGAACAATCTATTATAGAAAATCCACAATTATGTGTTCTTCATCAGCGTAGGTGTTAAAATGTAACGTCCACAGACTCCACACTGATGACGACCACCGTTCAGGTGTTCGAAAGGACGTCCATTTTTCTTTACATAGTAATTTACTTTAATATATAATTGTCGATTTTTTTCTAACATATTACTATTATTATTATTATTATTATTATTATTATTATTATATTTCAGTGGATGAAACCTATTCACATAGAACAAGCACACAGGGGCCAACGACTTGCAATTCAAGCTTCCAAAGAATGTTGGTTTCAGCCTCCCACCGCAGACCCCACACTGCTGCAGTAACTGATCGTGATACAGAGACAATGATTTTTCATCTCCCTGGGGCAGACGAGAACCCGCGGCATGTGAGTAGTAAGCCACGACATTAACCACTATACTAGCGGACCAGTAGGTAGCAGTTGAACCTTCAAGAAGCCGGTACAGTTTACTTATTATGATCATGATATTCGGCTTTTGTCTTTCTTACCAGTATAACAATTCTATACTTTCTCCATGTAGTTTCAGTTTTTAACTTGCACTATTAGATTTGTCGTCTTTACGACTTTTTCCTTTTTCCAATTCGGTAGTCGCGAGTTCGACTCCCCGCTCTGCCAACGTTGAATCAGAGGACTTTATTTCTAATGATTAAAAAATCATTTCTCGATATGATGTGGTTCGGTTCCCACATTAAGCTGTAGGTTCGGTTGCAAGGTGACCAACTGGTTCCTAATCACGTAAAAATATCCAATCCTTCGGGCCAGCCCTAGGAGAGCTGTTTATTCAGCTCAGTGGTCTGGTTAAACGAAGATATACTTTTTTTCCCTTTTTGCTCTCAGTTTTGTGATAGAACAATGGTGATCTGTCTTAGCAGCTAGTCATTTTTCCATCAACGGGCCCATTTAATCTTATTCGCTTTTATTCACCTGGGTATAAACATTCATAATGCAATGTACAGTCTGTTTTTAAACTAAAACCTTTTCGCAATCAAAGCGCACGCTCTCCAGAAAACGAAAGCTGTTAATCACAAGCAAAGATCGAGACTCAGAATAATTGGGTAGCTCTGAAAAGTACAGAAAAACACTTCCTCTTTCAACAGCATGGTCGCTTGTACTTACCGTCTGTAATGCCACGAGCTTATCAGATGCAGTGTGTATGACAACTTAAATTTCCTCTAAAGAAGATCGTTGAAGCAGCAGAATAAGAATGGAAGGCTTTGCTGTTGTCTCCTACAGAAGATCAATCATACTTCACTTCTCTTTAATTAATTGCGTACAATTGAGCAGCTGTCACCATTGCAAGCCGGTCTTGAGAGTTTACTTGTCAAGGGGAAGATCCGATGGAGATAATTTGCTGTCAGATGGAACATATGGACATGTGGTAGGTAACTCTGTTGTTATTTTGCGCGTATATAATTTTGTACTGATAAGCATATTATTTATGACTTTGAGTGGCCATTGACAATAGATATTATTAACTAAATTTCGTCGTTGAATATTTACTTTACTGTTTTCCCATTTTTTCTTTGCTCTC
>NC_087210.1:69774797-69791098 GCF_015104395.2 Macrobrachium nipponense
CCTATGGACCAAGGTTCGATTGCAACATTTAAGGCAAACTATTTAAGAATCACCTTTGCTCAAGCCATAGCTGCTCTAGATGCCGACCCAGAACACTATCCCTACGAGAATTTTTGGAAACGCTACAATATTCAAGAATGTGTCTTCTGCCTGGGAGACTGTGACGGCGAAGTGTATGAATGGCATATGGAAGAAGTGCGTTAAACGTTATGTGAATGATTTTGATGGATTTGACAGTGAACAAGAACTTAATGTGATACGGGGAAAATAGTGAAACTGTCAAAAGAGCTTTCCTTGGATTGTGAAATAGAAGATATTGAGGATTTGCTAGACCACGCTTCCGAAGAACTTACAAATGAAGAGCTGATTGAATTGGAAGAAGAACGAGTGGCGGAGGAAGAAAGAAAAAGAGAAGCGGAGGATGAAGAGTTGCCAGAAAGGAAATTTACCGCCAAGGGATTATCAGAAGGATTAGCTCAACTAAATAAACTCCTTGCACATTTCGAAGAAATGGACCCAAATTATGAAAGGTTTTCAAAGATTGAACGGATGGCACACGATTTGTTTCGTCCGTATCGTGAAATTTACGAGGAGAAAAAGAAACAAACAATCCAGACGAAACTCACCATGTTTGTGAAACGAACAACTCCTCCCGTCACCCCTGATGAAGTCAACGACCTCCAGTCAAGCACCAGCGATGCAAGAAGTCTTTAATTTTATTTATATTTTCCTGTACTACATACTAGTTTTCAATTGTATTTTGAATGTTTTCTATTTTTTGCACCTGTATTTTGTATTTTCAAACATTAAACAAATTGTACTGTAGCATCCAGTGTTTAAATTAACCTGACAAAAGTAACAACAGGAAAACAGTATGATGCATAGAGAAACGGGTTTGCTATGAACTTAACAAACGTAACAATACATAAGACGCAATTTCGTGTACGTAGAGAGACGTTACAGACGTTACAAATGTATAAAATTAAAAATTCCAAGAAATCATAACTAAAAAAAGGGATGAATTTTTATATGAGCATGAAACAAACGAAGTTTCCTCTCTCTCTCTCTCTCTCTCTCTCTCTCTTCTCTCTCTCTCTCTCTCTCTCTCTCTCTCTCTCTCTCAGTGAAAGCCTCGATTCGACGTAGAATTTTTTGTTTTTTCCACGTAATCATAGGCGTACGAGGTGAAGTTCATTTGTAGGGCAACACCTAATTTGCCCGAATTTTCATTATGAAACAGTATGATGCGTGGAGAAAAGAAACAGTTTGGACAAAGTTTGGCGAAGTAACAGTACGTAGAGAGACGTTACAAATGGTATAAAATTCCAACCGAAATCATAACTAGGAAATAACAATAAGTAAAATTAACTAAAAAAAAAAAAAGGATGAATTTTTATATGAACGTGACAACCGAAGAGCATTATGAAAAACAGTATGATGCGAGGAGAAACAGTTTGGGGACAAACGTTTGCCGAATGTAACAGTACGTAGAGAGAACGTTACAAATGGTATAAAAAAATTCCAAGAAATCATTTAACTAGGAAATACAATAAGTAAATTAAATTAAAAAAAAAAAAACTAAAAAAAAAAAAAAGGATGAATTTTATATGAACGTGACAACGAAGAACATTATGAAACAGTATGATGCGAGGAGAGAAACAGTTTGGACAAACGTTTGCCGAAGGTGTAACAGCAAGGAGTAGTAATGTCGTGTAGAGAGACGATATAAATGGTATAAAAATAATCATAACTAGGAAATACGTACAATGAAACTAAAGAAAAGGTTGAACCTACAAACGTAGCAATATGAAACAGTGTGATGTGTGGAGAACGGGTACGTCTGACGACTTTGACAAACGTTAACAGTAAGGCGTAGTAATGACGTGTACATTACTACGCCTTACTGTTAACGTTTGTCAAAGTCGTCAGACGAACCCGTTCTCCACACATCACACTGTTTCATATTGCTACGTTTGTAGGTTCAACCTTTTCTTTAGTTAATTTATTTTGCTATCTTTGTTTTCTTTAGACTTCTTTGTATTTCCTAGTTATGATTATTTTTATATTTTTATACATATGTGTGAGATGTTACACATGCTACAAAAATGTAAAGAAATCATAACATACACATTCTAAAGAAAAAGACAGCAAAATATACTAGCTAAAGAAGGGGTTGAATTTTTACATACGTATATGAACTTGTGAAAGGGTATCGTAAAGTACTATCGTAATACATATATGACAGTAAGAATATGCACTAAGAATGGTAATACAATGGTTTTAATGATAATGAATGTTAAATAATAATGAATTATGACTTAAATATGATAATATAAGTAATAATCTAAGAAAATGTTGATAAAATATGACTTTCAGATGATGTCAATATCATTACACAATATGTATATGTACAATAAACTCTACGGTAATTTAGCAGACTCGACATGCGTCCAAATCGAGTTACGACTTGTTTTGCAGAACCAATTGCGGTCGTAAGTCGGTCACTACCTGTAATGTAGAGGGGCCCCAGGCTCTGAGCAACTTTGGAGAGCACAGGGAGAATAGAAACTAACCTGCATTACTGCACTCTGCAGAAATACCACTTTTTGGAACAGGCACTGTATTACTCAGCTTGCGCTCATTTACAAAGATACTGCGTTGACATAAAAACCAAGTTCCTTGTTGGACAAGTGGTTTTTGCGCTCGGCTACCAATCTGGTGGTCCGAATTTCGATCCCCGGCTAGGCCAAAGCGGAATTAGAGGAATTTATTTCTGGTGATAGAAATTCATTTCTCGATATAATGTGGTTCAGATCCCACAATAAGTTGTAGGTCCTATTGCTAGGTGACCAATTGGTTCCTAGCCACATAAAAATATCTAATCATTCGGGCCAGCCGTAGAAGAGCTGTTAAGCAGCTCAGTGGTGTGGTAAAACTAAGATATACTTAGCTTGACATAAAAACCTGTAGAATCTACCTATCTTGGGAGACAACACACTAGAAACATTTTTAAAAAATAAAGAGAAGAAACCATCAGGACCTTCTCCACTCCAGCTATCAAGATTATCTAGAATCTCCTTAACATCCCAAGAGCAAAATGCAAATTTGTAAGAATAGGTTCATGATGACAAGCATCATGGACCGGGACATCCTCAGCATCCTGTCAAGGCTAAAGAATCTCTCCTACAGTAACTCGTGTAGGCAGGCTCATCACACCCTGAAGATACGTAATTTTGCTAAGAAAAGCCATATTCACTCACTACCCACAGTTAATAGCCTCTTAATTCTAACCTTTTTTTATCATAATCCATATAGTAGTATACTTAACTACAAAAAATACAATTACCTGTCTCCCATCTGGTTTAATGTCAACATCATCAACTGCATCATCATGTCCTTTAATGTCCTTTAGTCTGTTCATATCTGGGAGACCCCATACTCGCAGGTGTCCATCTGTACCACCTGTCACAAGCACTTTGTGGTCTAAAGATAAACGACAGCATTTCTGATAGGCCTCATCATCTTTCTTCTTTCTGTGGTCAATAAGAAGCAAAAGAATATAAAGCTTGTTAATGCCATCAAAGAGAGTACTGAACATGGGAAATATCTTAACATATTTTATGGTTTATGCCAAATATGACTTTATATACTCCTTCAAGTATTACAATTCTTGATGTCGCAAAACACATGGTCAAGTAAGCTCCTCCTCTCTGGACCTCCTCCACTTTCCCTCCTAAAACCAGAGTCCTCTCAGACCCTCTATCTCTAATGCATATGTTTTCTGGGTATTTTCTTCCTAATAATTCATTATGAACATGAGTACCTAGCACTTAACTGAGTTCGAGTAGGGCAAAAAAGCCTCCCAATTTATCTTTTCCATCTTTGCAGCTTCCATACAGTTTTTTCTATCATCATCTTTTCAAAACCTCTACATTTGCTAATCTCTGAAACTAGTGTATCATAAATATCTCTCTCAACTAGAGCTAATAAGCTTAAGCAGGTCACCTTTCTAAATCATAAAGCAAACAGGAAAGTGGACAAGGATGGGAAAACTGTCCTTTGTTTCTAACGCCAGCATTCTGTTGAACTACATTTCTCTGGAAAGGAGACAAAATTCCCTCTACCCTACCAATGTGCATGAATATTTCTTAATACAAACTAGAGTAACAAGAGTTGAACCCAGAACTCAAAAGACACCAACATTTTCAATAAACAAACTATGCAAGTAAATATTCAATTTTTAATCCATTTCTTTCAGCACAGCAAAAACTTTTAAAGAAAACATTGTGAGGCCACAGATCGTTTAAACTTCTGGAAATGTCTTAAGCAAGGCATATTATGAAAAAAAGGCAGCATCATTAGCAAATAACAAAATTACCATCATTAAAGCTGTGATTTTGTTTTGGCTTAAAACATTCTGATTTTATCTGAACCCCATTCCACTCCAAAATGGAAATGGACTCAGTCCTAATTAACTTCCAATGCATAATGTAACATTACATACACCAAACTCAAATGACTTTCTATCATATAAAGTACTTTTCATGCATTTCTAATATCAAGCCCTCCACTTTCATTCAAAGCAATGATGGCATAATTACATTTATAAAAGAAAAAGAAGATTGCATTCAATAGATGGTTATAGGGAATGCCCCAGTCTTGGGTAATGTAGGTCTCACAACCCCTCTTGTCTTCCCACCTTTATTATGAAGCTTTAATCCGAGAGAGTTATGAAATACTGAAATGGAGGCAGGGACAAGGAACTTCCATGAAAGGAAACAATTGGTATGCAGCTGATGCAAGTTCTAGTAAGTTAAGCATTTTGAGTCTGGCTTAACTACTTAATAATAAGAATATATGTAGCTGAACTGCTACTCAAGTGAGAAGGCATTATAGATAGTTGCTCTCAAGTGAGATAACTTATTTGTTCTTATAGGGGTGAAAGGAGCAAGGTAAGATTAAACAAGGACAGACATGTGGGAAGCAACCAAAAGGAATGTATAACAAGTAAAAGGCAGAAAGCAATAAAGCTTGAACCAAAATAATACTGCGAAGAATCTTTAACAGCTAACAGCTAACAGCTACAGCATCATGCAATGTACACAGCTGAAGAAGAGAGAGGTAGGGTGAAATTACAACCCATACCCCAGTCAACCATGGATAAGAGCAAATGATAAGATGAACTCAACTGACCACAAATCTCAGTCAAACAAGGGAAATTGTTTGAAGAAAGGTGTAGCATACCATAAAGCCAGCACATTTACTAAATTTTATCAGCCTTGAATCTATTAATCCAAATAAGAGGAATTATGTGCTTGATTTATCTTCAGATCAAGCATGAAGATAACCCAATGAAGCTTCCAGCTCACTGGTTCCTGGCCAACAACCAAATATGTCTGGTAAGCAAGAGTTTAGCCTTTACAGCTGTTTTTCTCCTAAGAAGCTATGGTTTGATAATCAAATTAGATAGGTAGATTAAGCCATTAAAAATTCATATGCAACTTCACAAAAATAAGGATCCCTTCTGACCTTCTTCAGAACAGTGACTCAACAGCTGAATGCTTTGGCAATGCTGTGCAAACACGGTTACCACAAAAACGACATAAGATTCCCTGGTGACTTACAAAGGAGATTCACTCTGGTGAGAAATAATGTCTGAGACTGAAAAGCTACAAAAATTGTTCAGACTTGTAGATGACATCCCTCATGTAAAATAATATGTGAGAGAGAGAGAGAGAGAGAGAGAGAGAGAGAGAGAGAGAGAGAGAGAGAGAGAGAGAGAGAGAGAGAGAGAGAGAGAGAGAGTGTGTGTGTGTGTGTGTGTGCGCACTCACTCAGGGTATTAAGCCGTCTCTTCACTGGACAATTTGTGAACCTACTTGCCAGTCACAAAAACCCAAATAGAAGTGGTAATCTGTGACACTTTCTTGTACCTACCAGTGCTAACAAAAAGATGTTCACCCTCTGGTCTAAGGTGTCAAATTATACTGTATTCAGATAACAAGGCAAAATTTCCACAAGGCACAAAAAAAGAATCTTTCCTGATCATTATCAGATGTTCTAAACACTGAATCTTGATTTTAATGTAAGGTTGCAAAAGGTATTGATACTATTCCACTTTATATGCATGCACATATTTTAACCAGTATTACAGCCTCAACCAAAGATTTACACCAGCAGCAACACTTGACTGCATTACCAAGGGGGTATATAGTAAATGCTTCAAATCATCTCTTGGAACCATAAGCAAGGAATAAACAAATATAGAAATTATTTGTTTGATGCAAGTATTTGTAATTAATGTTCATAAAACACCTCTTGGTACCATATGGAAGGAATAAATAAATATAGAAATGATTTGTTTGATTCAAGTATTTGTAATTAATGTTCATAGAAGTAAACGTCATTGATATCAATAGCAGTCACATTTGTAACTCATATAACTAAAAATAGAAATATTGTACTTGTCACTTGACTCTTACTGCACGTATGCTGTCAAACGGGAGTGACAACATACTACAGTATAGGTATCTTGGTTATAACATTTTTTTCAGTACTGTACTGTATTTCAATTACAATTCAGATGATTATATGGACTTCTGCTTATCTTTATGAAGGATATTTGTTTCACATTATTTGCATATGACTTAACTCACAAGCAACTGGTGAATGTGAAGGGATAGAAATGGTGTTAATCTATGTTCTTCAGAGGTAAAGAGTTTTTTAAAACGTAAACCTACTCTTGTCTAGGGTACAGCTTTACACTTAATAACTGGGCTGAAAAGACTTTGATAGCTCAAAATTTCCTTCATGTCTCCTTACGCTGTTTAGAATACCTGGTCCTAACTCAATGGTGACTTACTTGAATACAGTCTCTGTTACAGAGACTTTCTCTGAATCAAATGAAAAATATTTGGTCCCACGTAGTGTTGTATTAACATATTTCTTCTTTGGTTTTTCTTCTTTTGTGTCATCTCTTTCTGTCATACCTTCTTCTGCATTTTTTTCACTGCCTCTTCTCTTCCTTACCTCACCACCACTGTGACCTTTAAAAACAAAAAGAACTTCAAACACTGTATCCAAGATTTTGTCATTCTAACACTAAAACACCATCAATAAAAAAATGTGTAATTGCATTTACTAATCTTCTATGGTGCTACATTTCAATACTTACTGAGCTGACATATATTTCCATCACCATGGCCTTTATTTGTAACTTTAAAACAATTACAATATTTCATAGCATAAACCACTTGCCACAAGCAGCCTGCCTACTGCCTATATTTGTTAACAGACCTGTCAAGAGTATTTGATCCTTCAGACAGGGTAAAATGCAGTATATATCCAAGAAATTTACTAAAATTCTTTCAAAATTGCAACATATTGACATCTGCTTGCAATCTGGCCATGTTGTATGCTTACAAGACTCCACATGGAGTACCCCTCACAGCTTAAATCTCACTCATTATCCTTTGTCATCTTGGAAGATATCACCTGGTTGATAAAAACCACTGCCATTTTCTGACTGCACTAACCTGACATTTTTAAGTAAAAACAATCAGCTTCCAGCCACTTTATTCAACCACAGGAATAGTCACATGCAAGCAAACTACAACCATTCAGTTCAGGGGGGGACTTTAAAATAACCCTCCTCTCTCCCCATTAGACAACCACTGTCAGATGAACCAAAAGAAAGAAGATACCTAACTAACAACTGCCTAAAAGTTACTGGAGGAGGCTACAACCCATGGAAGTCATCCTAAAACTGCTGGTATTAAATAACACTCACAAATTAGAGAATAACAGCATTGAAGAACACAAGGATTCCTGGAAAAATGTCCATCAAAAAGAAAGAGACAATAGCCAGAAAATAATGTAAGAGTAAAACTATAAGCCCATGAAATACAACCTACAAAAACAGGCTAAAGGTGCACGGTCCCATTCAAATGGTAATAAAAGGCTTACACAAGAGATTGATAGACACTCCAAAATTTCTCATCAGTAACTGATAGGCTCTCAGTGCACTTTTATAAAACAAAAGTGCACTGTTCTTCTACAAATATACATAATAGACAAAGATTGACTGAATGGAGTGACATGTTGTTTTCCTTGATTTTGCTGCAACAGCAGCGTTGCTCATTTTCTTTACTTTGTTCAAACATTTATGAAGGATGTCTGTATCTTACTGACTTATTGTAGACTTGAGTTTCTCTTTTTTACTTGAGCTCTGAAATTCAGCTGTCCGACTTGTTTCTGTCCCTACCTGAGCAAAGATAGTTCTGCCATGATTTGTTTTCCTCAGCCTTTGGTGTTAATTATCCATCCACTGGTCTCATCTTTCTTACATATACTATATACAAACAACTGCCTATGATAGGTCACCATTATTTAAAGGAGTTAACAGGTGGCTAAAGAGCTGTAACCCACAGATCCTAATCTATCATTCAGCAACCACCAGCATCGTCTATGGTTATCTGTCCTCATATAGTCAAATATGCAAACTTTATTTTTAATCAAATCCATAGTTTTCTTAAAAACTTGGTTTGCAGATAAGAAAAGGTATTGGAAACAGAAATTATGTCTTAAAATAACATGACACCACAAATGCACCCTTAAATATTTCCAGCTTAACCTTGAAAGGACCATCTTCAATATTACTTAGCCAGGTTTCTATCCACAATAAAGTATCTAGCTTAATTCTTATAACAATTAGTTTAATATCCCTTTTTCCTGAGACTTGACTATTCAAGTTAGTATCATCTGTTATTCTTGTTTAAGTTCTTGTTAACAGTAATTTAAGAGCCATTACCACTCCTAGGGTAAGTTCCCCAAGCAAATTTGTCTTGCTCATGTTCGAATTCCCGGCATCAGTACCCATGAATTACATGGTACCTATTAGACACAGCAGCACTTTCCATGCATACATACTATGATATCATATGATTATTTTCTCCACATCTAAGTTGAGCATAAAAAAACAGAGCACTTCACATTTTCAGCCTTCAATATCAATTTTTCAGCTTTAAATCAATTTGATTATGCAAAGTTTACCACTCCCAATATATACACATAAACCACTGAACTCAACTCACATGCAGACAATCTATCTTTGAGAGCTGTAGATTATCATCTAACATCAAACATGCATGGTTTTACCAAAGGAACCTCAGTAGTACTGGGTTGGCCGATATGAATACAATCAGTCATAGCATTCCTTGTAAATATATTTTCTTGCTCTTCTACATCCCCACAATGCCTCTTAACTGTATTTACTAACTAGACCTAGATAAGAAATTTAGGTCAGCCTATATGATAAAGTGATTGGGGTATTTGAAAGAAAAATATGTGTTCACCATGAACTAATGCAGGTCAGTTATTCACAATTTAAGGTCGGCCTTATTGCCAAAATATTCAGGTTCCAATTTATTCCATACAAAACCTTGGATTGGCTGAGAGCCACTATGCACCACCCATCAATGCAATATAATGGGTAATACACTATGGTTGGCCCAATACTGCAATACATATATCAAATACTAAACTTAAAGTTAGTTACCTTCAGTGCAGTATGTAATAATATTAGTGTTTCATACTACACTCCTCCCACCCCCCCATGGCCCGCGAGACCTAAAAACACTTTTAAAACCATACTCTGAGCATTAATAAATCACTGAAACCAAGTAAAGTTGGAGAACACATCTTACCTCTTTCTTTTGGTTTTGGTATCCTTTCAATGGGTGTGTCACCTGATTTAACTGAACGTAAAGTTGGTTTCAGTTTCATCAAGACACATTTTTCCTCTAAACCCAAAGACAAGAATATTGTTGGTGCTGTTATCTTCTTTGATGCTACAGCTATGGGTCCAGACCATCCAACCATATTTGTAATACAGTAGTCACCAACATCATGAGAAAAGGAACTTTTTCACCAACAGTTTGCACTCCATTATGATAAAGCTCAAAAACATCCTGAAAATAAAAAAAAAAATATTTTCTAAACACGTACATCTATAGAAATGACTCAATACCACCTTACAATGATAAAATACTATTCTATATACATATTGAGTTCTCCCTTTATCAAATTATCAGTAATATACGTACATGCAATTTCAGTATGAAAAGATAAGTTAACAACCCAAATGATGTTATTCAGTAGTCCATATGAATAAACCTAATTACCATTACAATAGTACACCAATAATTCCTTCAGTGCTCATATTTATTGCAAACAGTGTGAAAGTAAGTCCCTCATTTACAATAGTGTTCTTAATATGTGATAACGAGTCTTCTAGGATGGGTTCAGTTATGTACCAACAAAATATAAGGGAATACACACTACATATCCTGTTTGAAGATATGCATGACATTCCTTTGTAGCTACTGTGAGGATATATGCCTTCAGGTTCTGAGCTCACTGCACAAGACTTAATTGTAACTTCAGATACTTAAAACACATATGGGAAAGTATAAGCTATTAGGCATTTCAACTGAATCAAATTGGCATTGCAATGCTAGGCCCTAAACAGAAACACAGCACTTCAAAGAATTGCTGCAAACAATCTCAAGGTTTACCACAGTTTAATGAAGCATAGAGGAACTGGAGATTAAAATACATGAGAATGGTTGTTTACAGCACTTCAATCCATCAAAGTAGCAAAACTGTGGCAAGAACAATTATCCATCCTTATTGTACAACTAACTGCCACAAACATCCAAGAGCAGACAACGCATTAGTGGTCACATTCATACTTCTTCTGATATCCAAAATGTTAAGTAATCTAGGTACTATTATGAAAGTATTATGATTACAAGAATTACATGAATAACTGGTAAACTTCTCAGACATGTATTGTATACATATGAATGTTACCACTTTCTGCAAGAAAGTAGAGTATAACAATTTACTATCTAGAATTGGTACGAGAGTCAAGAAGTCACCACATCACAGTACAGGACTTAAAGGAAGGTTTTAAATCCAAAATGATTACTTAAAACACTATTATATTTTACAAAACTCACACTGTGTATGTAATATCAGCCTCAGGGCCTCCCGATACTTCCAATGATGAATCGATGGAAGAAAAGGAAGGAGATACAGGCACATAAACTCTAGCACCATGGGGTGTGACTGCGTAAGAAGACAAAGCATCTGGGCGAGGTGATGAGACCCCTTCCCACAAAGGAGGAGTCGAAACTTTACGATGCTCCTACTATAAAATAACTTCCACTGCAATTTAGGCCATGCACAACATTCTGGGCAGGGATTCATTATAGTACAAACATAGCACGACACCTACTGCACTTGGAGTGTGGGTCCTCCGTAGCCGAAGAACCCGGGAAATGAGAACGCAGGAAAACTTGACGTTCCCGGGCACATATGTTGGCGAGGTCGAGACAACGCTGAGGAAGACATAATAACACAAGCACACACACACACACAGACAAGCAAAATAGCAAAAACGGGCAAACAACTGGGGAAATGGCAGAGAGTAAGCAACCGTGACTCTCACCCAGGCGGTTAAAAAAAACGACTAAACGCGGTAGTGTGAGTGCACAGTCTTTGACCAGTTTTCACACGATATACGCACACATTGCCAGATCTCACAGATTCCTTGCTTTTCAATCCCTGATTCAATCTCTGATTGTTTAACCAGATTCAGCTAGGCGCTAGAAAATTATCCTATTGTTAAGACTGAAGGTTTGTTCATGTATGAACAATAAGGGAAAAGGTACCAGCATCTATGAGTACAAATTTTAGCAGATTTAACACAGCAAACATCAAGTTGCTGTGACTCGTCTACTTTTAAGGTGTTTTAAGAACAAACTTCGAGAGCAGTTATCACTGCACATGGCTAGGCCTTTGTTATCCTCTGTTTAGTAGAAATATGCCCTTATTTCATAATTTAGGAGAAAACAATTATTGATGCTGATTGATAGCAGCGATTTCAAGTGCTTTTTCTGGCAGTGGTCGTGGCGCAGTAGAATGATGAAGTGTGTTGCTGCCCAATCCTTTACCCTACACACTATAATTCACTCCTCAAAAACGATCGATACATATAAGATACAAAGATAAATGGACTTTACTTTAGCCTAATCTATAGCTATACCATATTGTGACTAGGACTCACAAAATAATAAAAAAAAAAAAAGTCCCAAATGGAGAAATGATGTGTATGCACAGACAACTGAGCAACTTTGTAGCAAACTGCTTTCTATATAACAAATACTCTATAGGCTAGTCTGTTTAATGTTACAGGGATTTGGATGCTTGTACTATAGCCTAGCTACTATATCAATATCTGATTTGCATATACCAAAACATTAAGAGCTAGCAGATAATGAGCTTCGCTCGCCTAATAAATAGTTAACAAGCAAATAATATATAGGCCAAGTGAAATAGGTTATCAGTCGTCTCCACCTAAGTGTGGTTAGGGTAATTCAGCAGGGTTACTCACAAGCAGCCACCGAACCCGGAATGCGGCCACCTTCTGAAAAAGTACTTGAATGCGCTGCCATGAGCATCAATCAGGAGTTGTGGCCTACCCAGGCAGGATACCTAGACCTCTACACTCCTGTCGAAGTAAGCGTTTTCTCCTAAATTACGAAGTAATGGGTGGCCGCTATGTCACTGCTTGGTCATTTACCCTATTCTTGGGCTACCTAAGGCCAAACATCCTTAGCCAGACATACAGCTGCCTAAACAACAACAGGGGCTAGCCTAAATACTACACTGATTATTGCATTGTGCTACTATAGTAGGTAATAACCTCATAACTCTGGAACTGTCAGCGTTCCATGCACTACACAGACCTACCCAGGTTAGGCCTGATGAGACTCAGAGCCTACTGCAATCAAATTAGCTACTACCTAGGCTACATGCTTAGGAAGCCTTGACTTGTGTAAAACAGGCTAGGGTAGAATACCTAGCCTACATAGGTACTTCGTCTTTCCTAAGTACAGAAAAGACATTGAAATTTGCATGCCCATGGCCGTTGAGTTAAGGCTACCATTTTGATTACATAGAAATGACAGGTAGCTAGGTATCTATGGCACAAAAACCAGCAATATAAAAAATCGGCAAAAAACTTACAAACTGATTTTTTATTCAGTTTTGGCAGCTCCTCCTCCACCGCCAACCAAAATGTAGCGGCCAGACACTCCAACGATAGCATAACTTGGGAAATTTAAGCTGGCAACAGTCTCCGATGTTTTCTGGGCCGACATTTTACATTGGGTAACACGTATGATCGCGCAATACAACGGTGGTATAAAAGTCCAGCTGTATTTTGACGGTAGGTCCGTCAGATGATTTTTGACAACAAACACGTCAGTACTATTATATCAGGGTTATGCTTCGTTGAACCTATTCTCCAATTATCTTAAATAAAACTTAAAATACATTATTTAATGTACAATATATTTAATAAATTACTTATTTATAAATTATAAAAGCTAAATTTATTGCAAATTAGACTTTACATTGAATTTTACGTCACTGTTAAAGAAGAAGTATATAATAAGCATGAGAGAGAACAAGCCTAAAATATTTCGCATTATGTCAACTTTTTTTTCGTCAATAATCATACCACGCTGGAAGCAGTTCAGCTGAGCATACTAAAATTGAGTTTATAAACCAAATTTATTGTAATTTTATTTATGTATTTCCTTATTTGAAAAGGTTACATACGATAAAGTACACGAAGAAGCAGAGAAGTTGAGGGCAATGTGAGTTGTAAATTTACACGATGACGTATGCAGAGAAAATAGTGACCGCTTTTTAAAACCAGCAGAATTGCAAGTAAAATTCCACAAAATAAAAGCGCAATCGGTTCCTGGATCCTCGTTGCTGCTCTCTCCACAGACCCGAACTGTGGAAACATAAATTAGGTAGACGCACAGCTTAGGTGTCTATGGAAATTTCATCCTCATTAGCGATAATTTACCCAGACAGATTACCTTTAAACTATATGTATTTTTTAATTCCATTACGTTTATATTTAAAAAATCATTCTTATACTTAGTTCATGGTCACCTTTCTCAGTGTACTACCACTACCCCGATGTAGTTGTAGCCCTACCCTTGTTTTTACAATCTTTCACTGTTATGGCAGTTGCTTTTTGCCACTTAAGCTTCCTCTGCTAGGGAAAGTGTGACAATTAAACAAAACATTTAAATTTAATCATTTGAATTATGCGATCTCTCAAAATAGTATAAGTAGGCAGTAATCTGATTACCCCCCCAAAAAATTATTTCGATTTTCATTGGACAGAAATTGTCTTTTTGAGGTTCTGTACCAGTCATGGCCTTCATCGAGTTATAGTTTAAGATCAAAGTTGAAAAAGAAGAATAAATCATTTAAGGCTGATTATGAACGGCAGTGGAAAAATTGCATTTGAATGAAGACCGCATCCAGGGGGTTTGATCAACACCAAAAGCATGAATAAATCAGAATAATTGTAGAAAATCATTGATAAAGATGAGGACGATAGCAGGTAAGAGAAACATTACTCGAAATGAAGAAGAAACTTAATATGTTGCATCATCAACAATAGAAAATATAAGTTTAAAAAAGTTTGAAATTAGTTTAGAATTAAGGATAAAGTCACGAGCACAAAAGCCTCCTGTAAATCTCCCCTTGCAGAAGCCAAATTAGTGATATAAGCAAAGATTTTGATACAGTGTTTGAAAAGCTCGAGTTAAGTCAGGTTTTGATTATTTTATCAATGGCAGACGTTTAAACAAGAGGATAGTAGCTGTTGAAAAGACTAGATACGTCCTATTTCTTTAGAATAAGCTGAACCAGTGAATATTTCTAATTAGGCCAACCAGTCAGCAGAGCAGTGGAGTCAGTTTGGTCACAAATTCACTCAGAAATCGTGCAGGAACATGAATAAGGCAAGATGTTTTGGTATTTAAGGTGTACGATTATTAAGCCTGTGGTCCTTACAAACAGATAACACTGAGGAGAGTGCGAATTTAGGACGGGCCAAATTATGAGGATCGGAAGTATTAGTATCGCTTGGGAAAGAAGTCGATGGGAGATAGAAGTCGAAGATGGTGCTTTTCCATGAATGAAGTTAGCCATTAGATCCATCAGGACATAGAAAAGTTGGACAGCTGGATAAAAGAAGTTATTGAGAATTTTGTTGATATAGACACATTACGCCATTTCTCAGGAGACAAGATGATGATGCTCAATGCTCCCTTATCGTAATAAAAAAAAAAAAACAGAATTTCCAACAAGTGGAAAACAATTATGAATTTTATCATCAAGATAAGATGGGATGACTGATGTGCCCATTTCTCAACCCAGAAAGCAGCAGCTATTAATCCAGGTATTAGGAAAGAAAGAAGGGTGACAAGTACTTCAATCTTGAACACGGTGGCTGATGTGCGAGCCTTTTACAAGCTTCTTTCAAGTATAGGGAAAATGGGTAAAGAGGTAAATAGTAGTCATACATGAGAGTATATATACAATTGTATACATGACAAAGGAGCAGAGCCTGAAGGAACAGTGTTGACAAAGACTGGTTAAATCTTGGAGATGTTTGTTTGGTGTTTTTACGTTGCATAGAACCAGTGGTTATTCAGCAACGGGACCAACGGCTTTACGTGACTTCCGAACCACGTCGAGAGTGAATTTCTATCACCAGAAATACACATCTCTCACTCCTCAATGGAATAGCCGAGAATCGAACCCGCGACCACCGAGGTGAGACCCCAGCACCATACCAACCACGCCACTAGGGCGCTAATCTTGGAGATGATACACTGAACACTTGCTTGTTCAAGAAGGTTGAATGATGACCATAGTGATAGTGTCCTTGGTTAGAGTTTGTTTTACAACGAGGTTATGTTTCATTCAGCTTGCTCGGACTCAGATTTTAGTAGAAGAGTTTTCTTACAAGGATGTTCTTGGTGTACGGTAATCATTATTGTTTCTGTGGGGCTTGGTTGTTTGTGATGACCAGTGTTAAGAGACAGAAATGAGATGCGTGTGTGTTTGCGTGCGTGCGTGTGTGTGTTGTGTGTGAGAGGAGAGAGAGAGAGAGAGGGAAGAGAGGAGAGACAGCTACAGAAGAATCCAGATAAAATATAGAGAGAGAGCCGATGAACAAAGAATCCAGATAAAAATAATACAAGGAGAGAGGAGAGAGAGGACGATGCTAAAAGAATCCAGATAAAACTATAACAAGGAGGGGGAGGGAGGAGAATGAGGAGAGAGAGAGAAGAAGAAAAAGAAGGTAGAGAGAGAGTAGAGAGAGAGAGAGAGGAGAGAGAAGAGAGCAAAGAAAAAAT